>NW_027331932.1:6939613-6944613 GCF_048418815.1 Hemitrygon akajei
GAATCGAAAGCTGAGGACCGATCCTATCGTTTCCGACATTTACTTGAAACTAATGAATTATGATCATTGGATACAAAGTGTGCCCCTGAGCAAAACTCTGACACCTGCCTTGTCTCATGCCAGTAGCAGATCAAGTATTGCTGTCTCTCTCTCTCTCTCTCTCTCTCTCTCTCTCTCTCTCTCTCTCTCTCTCTCTCTCTCTCTCTCCTCTCTCTCTCTCTCTCTCTCTTCTCTCTCTCTCTCTCTCTCTCTCTCTCTCTCTCTCTCGTTGGGACCTCTACGTACAGATTAAGGAATCTTCTCTGAAGATTTTTCACAACTCTAATTCACTGGTACTTTTGCAATAGGTAGAAAGCTGAAATCTCCTGTTATCACAATCTTACATTTCCTGCTACCTGTCTGAGATATCTCTACAGATTTGCTCCTCCCAATCCAGCAGACTGCTCGCTGTTCTACAGTGTAGCCCCCAATGTCAGATTTGCTCCTCCCAATCCAGCAGACTGTTCGCTGTTCTACAGTGTAGCCCCAATGTCAGATTTGCTCCTCGCAATCCAGCAGACTGTTCGCTGTTCTACAGTGTAGCCCCAATGTCAGATTTGCTCCTCCCAATCCAGCAGACTGTTCGCCGTTCTACAGTGTAGCCCCAATGTCAGATTTGCTCCTCCCAATCCAGCAGACTGTTCGCTGTTCTACAGTGTAGCACCAATGTCAGATTTGCTCCTCCCAATCCAGCAGACTGTTCGCTGTTCTACAGTGTAGCCCCAATGTCAGATTTGCTCCTCCCAATCCAGCAGACTGTTCGCTGTTCTACAGTGTAGCCCCAATGTCAGATTTGCTCCTCCCAATCCAGCAGACTGTTCGCTGTTCTACAGTGTAGCCCCAATGTCAGATTTGCTCCTCCCAATCCAGCAGACTGTTCGCTGTTCTACAGTGTAGCCCCAATGTCATGGCAACACATTTCCTATTCCTCATTTCCTCATTCCCGTTGATGAGGAAGAGCCGTAGATGTAGTGTATATGGATTTCAGCAAGGCATTTGATAAAGTACGCCATGCAAGGCTTATTAAGAAAGTAAGGAGGCATGGGATCCAAGGGGACATTGTTTTGTGGATCCAGAACTGGCTTGCTCACTGAAGGCAAAGAGTGGGTGCGGACGGGTCATATTCTGCATGCAAGTCGGTGACCAAGTGGTGTCCTTCAGGGATCTGCTCTGAGACGCCTACTCTTTGTGATTTATATATATGACTTGGATGAGGAAATGGAGGAATGGGTTGGTAAATTTGCTGGTGACACAAATGTTGGGTGTGGTTGTGTATAGTGTGGCGGGCTGTGAGAGGTTACAGCGGGACATTCATATGATCCAAAACTGGGCTGAGAAGTGGCAGATGGAGTTCATTCCAGATAAGTGTGAAGTGGTTCATTTTGGTAGATCAAATATGATGACAGAATTAAATATTAATGGTAAGACTCTTGGCAGTATGGAGGATGAGAGTGATCTTGGGGTCCGAGTCCAAAGGGAGCTCAAAGCAGCTGCGCAGGTTGACGCTGTGTTTAAGAAGGCATACGATGTATTGGCCTTCATCAATCGCGGAATTGAATTTAGGAGCAGAGAGGTAATGTTGCAGACTCATGGGACCCTGGTCAATCTCCACTTGGAGGACTGTGCTCCGTTCTGGTCGCCTCACTATAGGAAGTATATAGGACATTTCCTGGACTGGGGAACATGTCTTATGAAAACAGACTGAGGGAACTCGGTATTTTCTCCTTGGAGCGACAGATGATGAGAGGTCACCTGATAGAGGTGTATAAGATGATGAGAGGCATTGATCGTGTGGATAGTCAAAGGTTTTTTTTTCCCCCAGGGCTGAAATGTTTGCCACAAGAAGACACAGGTTTATGGTGAAAAGGGACTAGGAAAACAGAAGATGACAGGGGTAAGTGTTCTACGCAGAGAGTGGTGAGTATGTGGAATGGGCTGCCGGCAGCGGTGGTGGAGGCGGATACAATAGGCTCTTTTAAGAGACTTTTGTATAGATACATGGAGCTTAGGAAAATAGAAGGCTATGTGTAAGCCTAGTAATTTCTAAGGTACGGACATGGTGGGTGCAACTTTGTGGGCCGAAGGGCCTGTATTGTGCTGTAAGTTTTCTATGTTTCTATAAAGTCTTACTTAGACATAAAATTATCAGTGAGGTTTTGGGGGTGACACTGAGACCTTGCCCGCTTATAGCTGTATTTCGTGTGGCAGATGATGTTTCGGGTTTAAATGCAAACCAGTCGGATATCATTTCACTTACATCGCTTTTGGCCCGTAGGAGAATCTTGCTGGTCTGGAAATCTGTCACTCCCCCATCTGCTGCTGCTTGGTTAGAGGACGGAATGGTTTTTTTCTGAAATTAGAAAACATTAAATTCACTCTGAGGGCGTCTGTGAGAAAGTTCTATTCGAAATGGGGGTCTTTCTTGTCGTATTTTGGGAGTCTTAAGGAATTACCTACTAACTGAGGGCATTTGCTTGTACTTGGGAAGTTGCTTCCTTTTAACACGCATATGGTTTACCTCACAGGGTGGTTGATGAATTGTAATATGAGTGTATTCTGGATCATCTGAGATGTTTGTAGATGTGTGTGGGACTTCGTCTTGAAGTAGTGTGGGGGTATGGCTGTGAAATGTCCGTACTTGTATTTGTGAAGTGTTGTATTGTAAATACATTAGCTGTCATTGTATGTTCGGGGAGGGCGGGTGAGGGGAGGTTTGTTCAGGGGTAAGATACAAAAGCAAAATGGAGGAAAATGTAATCCATTATGTATCCTATATTGTGCGTTCCTTCAGTAAAATATATTATAAAAAAAGAATCTTAGAGAAGGGATAGTGTGCTGTGAAAAGAGGAAGGAAGGGGAGGAGAATGGGGCCACAGAAAGGGTGTTCAGATTCAGCCGTTGGTGCAGAACGTGTGAGGCACCATTTTCTTGCTCCATTTTTCTGATTGGAGACTGTTTAAACGCCGAAATCCACTGACACATGGCCAGGAGTCACAGACAGAGAGAGAGAATCCCTCCATACAATCCCTTCACACACTCCTGGAAACATACACTGAGTAACGCTCCGTCCGCAACAATTCATCACACACCCCCGGGATCATACACAGAGTGCAACTCCCTCCATATTGTTTCAACACACAATCCGGGGTCACACACAGAGTGAAACTCCGTCCACACCGTCCAAACACGCAGTTCTTGGGTCGGGTAACCAGCGAAGCAGCCTACATATTATCCCATCACACTCCCGGACTCAGACATGTGAAGTACCTCCCGCACCACAGCAACACACCCTACCGGAGTCAGCAAAAGTACGAACCCCTCTCCCTCCTCCGGTCTCCCCACTCACCGATACCCAGCCTTTCGGCTTTCCAGTAGTCTTGAGTAGTGTGTGTCTCTCGGAGATGGTGTGTGTCTCTGTGTGAGCGGATTGTGTGCTGCCGTTAGAGGAAGGAAGGGGAGGAGAGAGGAGGCCAGGGAAAGGGTGGTGAGTTTGCAGGCACTGATGAAAGTGGTGTGGAAGCACGTGACCGGCCTGTGCATGCAGAGTTGTGGAGAGATTCAGATCCTGGCGATCGATATCCGGTGGAACGGGGGGAGGTGTAATACAGAGAGAGAAGATTAACAACTAAATGTATCAGGGATGGAGTAAGCAGGGGAGGGGCATTAACGGCTGGGTAGCCTCCAACCTGATGGCATAAACATTGACTTCTCTAACTTCCGTTAATGCCCCTCCTCCCCTTCTTACCCCATCCCTGACATATTAAGTTGTTTGTTTTTTTTTTCTCTGTCTGCGCATCACACTGCCTGTTTTCCATCTCCCTCTGGCGCTCCCCCACCTCTCCCTTTCTTTCTCCCGAGGCCTCCCGTCCCATCATCCTTTCCCTTCTCCAGCTCTGTATCACTTTCGCCAATCACCTTCCCGGCTCTTAGCTCCATCCCACCCCCTCCGGTCTTCTATCATTTCGCATTTCACCCTCCCCCCCTTACTTTCAAATCTCTTACAAACTTTCCTTTCAGTTAGTCCTGACGAAGGGTTTCGGCCAGAAACGTCGACAGTGCTTCTCCTTATAGACGCTGCCTGGCCTGCTGTGTTCCACCAGCACTTTGTGTGTGTTGTGTAGGAGAGAATGAGGGTCACGAAACGGGGTTGCTTGTAGGCGAGGGATGGGTGACGGAGACGGGAGTGGTGTAATGCAATCTGTGTGACGGTGACTGGGAATCGTGTAGGAGGAGGGCGACGGAGTGGGGGTGTGGTTTTGGAGAGGGAGGGTGTTATGCATGAGGACTGTTGTGGAGGAATGTATATAACTGTATGTTATGGAGGACTGTATTCGATTTACAATACAGAGTCTGACTCTGTGTTTGTATCGTTGAGTGGTGAGATCCTACTGTGGTGCAGAGCCTGTCAGTGTGTCAGTGTCACGATGAGGGGCGTGTTCATGTCAGATCTGGGTTGTGGCAGTGACACCGAAACACTTTCAGTGTACCATTGAAGAACGTCTCCGTGTCACAGTGACGGTTGTGTGCCTCGTTCATAGCTTATGCAAACGGTACTGACCCACCTGCAATCTAGTCTCACTAATATCTACCGTGTCAGGCTTAGAGGCGTTGACCCCTGCCCTGAGCTCACCTACCTTTCGTACAATACTTCCCGCATTGAAACGTACACCGCTCAGAACGTGAGTCCCAGCAGGCTCAACCTTTTGCTTCCTGACTTTTTCAGAAGTCTTAGTAACACCTGTCCGAACAACCACTCAACTATCTGCAATGGCGTTCTTGTTTACATGTCCCTGCAACTCTAGTTTATACCACCACTCTCCCCTTCCAATGGCAAAGCCTACCAGTGGGATATTATTTCGAGTCCAGTTCACGTGTAAATTGAGAGAGTTGCTCATGTGAGAGGAAATGAAGGAGCTGAGCAAGGTGAAGGTGGTGTGACGCGGCCTCCAGGCAGGAGTCTG
>NW_027331932.1:7480088-7664899 GCF_048418815.1 Hemitrygon akajei
TTGGGGTTGGGGAGGGGTATTCGGTGAAAATATCTCTAACAATAAAGGCTCTGAATGAGTGACAATATATCCGTCCGTCTTTCCCTCCCTGTTCACTCATCATCCCTCACTCTTCCCCTCTTCCATTCGTTTCTCTCTCCCTTCCTCTCTTCCTATGTCCCTCCAACTTCCATATTTCATGTCCCTCAATCGTCCCTTCCCTGCATCTCTCCTCCTTCTCTGTAGCGCTTTCTCTCCGCCTTCTCTTCCTTCGCCCCCTCCCTGTCCGTTTCTCTCTCTTTCTTTGTCCTCCTGCTTTCCCCAGTTAGCTCGCCCTCTGTTTTCTCACTCTCTCCCCTATTTTCTCTGTAGGCGTCCACCCTCTATATTTCGACTCTTCTCTCTCCCCACCTCTCGCTATCCTCGTATTTATTGCGCTCCCACTTTCTGACCCAGTATGGCACGTCTCTCTTTTCCGCCAAATCCTGATATCCCCCTAACCCCTCCCTTTGTTTCTCCCCACTCTCACTACAATCCCTCCAGCAACTCTCAACGGTCCAGACCAACTACTCTCACACCCTCAGTCTCCCTCTTCCCCAGCTTTTCCTCCCTCTGCTCACGGCTCCTCTCTTTATCAGGCGCACATCTGGTGTTTGTTTGTGTCGGTCTGATCCCCGTCTCAACACAGGCTTCCTCTGACAACGGTTACTTCCCCTCGCTGAGCTCAGAGACGCAGAGGATCCTCGACAGGATGGACGACAGCGAGACTTACATCAATGTGCAGCTCGTTAAACCGGAGTCACGGTCTTCATCGAGAAGTGAGTGGGGCAGAGACGGAGGGAAGAAGTTCAATCTCTTTCTGACCCCGGGAGGGTGTGATGGGACGGTGTGGAGGGAGATTCACTCTGTGTCTGACCCCTGGAGTGTGTGATGGGACGGTGTGGAGGGAGATTCACTCTGTCTGACCTCGGCAGTGTGTGATGGGACGGCGTGGAGGGAGATTCACTCTGTGTCTGACCCCGGGATTGTGTGATGGAATGGTGAGGAAGGAGCTTCACTCTGAGTCCCACCCCGGGAGTGTGTGATGGGACGGTGTGGAGGGAGATTCACTCTGTCTGACCCCGGCAGTGTGTGATGGGACGGCGTGGAGGGAGATTCACTTTGTGTCTGACCCCGGGATTGTGTGATGGAATGGTGAGGAAGGAGCTTCACTCTGAGTCCCACCCCGGGAGTGTGTGATGGGACGGTGTGGAGGAGATTCACACTGTGTCTGACTCCGGGAGTGTGTGATGGGACGGTATGGAGGGAGATTCACTCTGTATCTGACCCCGGGATTGTGTGATGGAATGGTGAGGAAGGAGCTTCACTCTGAGTCCCACCCCGGGAGTGTGTGATGGGACGGTTGTAGAGGGAGGTTCACTCTGTGTCTGACCCCGGGAGTGTGTGAATTGTGCATTTGGAGGGCTTTTCTCTCACTTTCTGACCACGGGAGTAGGTAATGGGACGATGTGTAGGGAGCTTAAATCTGTGTCTGACCCTGGGAGTGTGTGATATGACGGGGTGGAGTGAGTTTCACTCTATGTCAGACCACGGGAGTGTCTGATGGGACAATGTGTAGGGAGATTTATTCCGTTTCTCTGCCCGGGAGTGTGATGGGACGGAGTCGATGGAGTTTCATTCAGTGTCTGACCACGGGAGTGTTTGATGGGGCAGTGTAGAGGGAGCTTCACTCTGAGTGTCACCCCGGCAGTGTGTGATGGGACGTGGTGGAGGGAGTTTCACTCTGTCTGACCCCCGCAGTCTGTGATTGGATGGTGTGGAGCGAGTTTCACTGTGTTTCTGAGTCTGACCGTTCTGTCCCAAGCTGAAACTGATGTATGGTAGGTGGAACTTAATGTCAAGCCCCTCGCTGTTCCCAGGGTCCGGACAGATGTAGGGCAGATTCACTTTTGTTGGTTTGAATGTTTCGCTGCTATGTCTATTCCTGTTGCGAAATCTCATGGCAAGCGCACGGTTAACCCTAATGGTTCCCTGTGAGACAATAATGCAGAGGGAATGCAGGCGAGACTGGATGAGATACGAGCTCTGTGGGAGGGTCTGTGAGGATGAAGGGCTCAGGGAAGGGTCGGGGTGTAGGCAGAGCAGTGGGAGGGGCGGTATAGAGAGAGGGCTGTAGAAAGGGATGAGTAGATTGCTCTAGGTGGTGGTGGGTACAGAGAAAGCCATGAGATTTGTGGTGTGCTGGGAGTACAGTGTGAGGGGTTTCGAGTGGGGGTGGGGCAATGAGGAGGATAGCTGTGTGGCTGGGAGCTTGATGCGAGAACAGGAAGTGCAGATAACAGCTTGGGAGGAGTGGCAAGGAGGGAGGAGAGTGGAAAGAGGCTGTGAGGAAGGGGATCTTTATAAAATGTGAACAACGCTCTCCCCGTACTAACCCCACTCTCTCATTCCTCTCTCTACCCTCCCTCCCTCTTTCCCTATCTCTCACACGCTAAAACTGTGCCACGTGCGAGTGAGGTAAGGAACAGGAGGACTATAAAGATTAATACGTGGCTGAGAGGATGGTACAGGAGGGAGGGCTTCAGGTTTGTAGATAATTGGGCCTTGTTCCAGGGAAGGTGGGATCTGTTCCGAAGGGACGGTTTACACCTGAACTGGAGCGGTACTAACATTCTTGCAGGGAAGTTTGCTAGAGCTTCTTGGGGGTGTTTAAACTAAATTTGCAGGGGGCGGGGATACAGAATATGAGAGTGGATAGCGAGAGGAAGAATAAAGGACAGGTGGGGACTACACGGTTCCGGAATATTAAGTCTGTAGTAGAGAAGGTGGGGCGGAACAAGTGATAAGGAGGACTCGTGTACAGAGGATGGTCTGACGGAACATGGAGTTAAATGTGTTGAAAGAATAAGTAAATGTAGGAAGGACAACAAAATTCTAGGGGCGTATAGCCCGATGGAGTTTGGGGAGCTGGGTTAAGCACAATAGGCAGCGATTCAAACAGAGAGAGGAGAAATGGGTTAAAAATTCTATATCTGAATGCAGGAAGTGTCAGAAATAAGGCGGATGAGCTTGAAGCTCAGGTGCGAATGGGTAACTATGATGTTGTTGGGATAACGGAGACATGGCTGCAGGGAGATCAGACTTGGGAAATGAATGTACAAGCGTATACGTGCTATCGTAGGGACAGAAATGTGGGCAGAGGGGGTGGGGTGGCCCTGTTGGTGAGGAACGAGATTCAGTACTTTGCAAGGGGGGACATAGGATCAGGAGAAGTAGAGTCTGTGAGGATAGAACTGAGGAACAGTAAGGGCAAAAGGACCCAAATGGGTGTTGTCTACAGGCCACCAAACAGTATCATGGATACTGGGTGCAAGTTGAATAGGGAATTAACATTGGCATGTGGCAAAGGTAATGTCGCAGTAGTTATGGGGGGTTTCAACATGCAGGTGAACTGGGAGAATCAGGTTGGTGCTGGACCACAGGATAGGGAGTTTGTAGAGTGCCTAAGGGATGCATTCTTGGAACAGCTTGTACGAGAGCCGACCAGGGACAAGACTATTCTGGATTTAGTGTTATGTAATGAACAGGATTTGATAAGCGATCTCGCAGTAAAGGAGCCATTAGGAGGTAGTGATCACAATATGATAAGCTTTTATCTGCAATTTGAGAAGGATAAGGGCAGCTCGGAGGTGTCATTGTTGCAGATGAACAGGGGAAAGTATGGAGCCATGAGGGAGGAGCTGGCCAAAGTTGACAGGACGGATAGCCTAGCAGAAAAGACAATGGAACAGCAATGGCAGATATTCTTGGAAATAATGCACAAGGTGCAAAATCTGTTCATCCCCAGAGAAGGAAGGATTCAAAGGGGGGAAAGGGGCCTCAGTGGTTGACAAAGGAAGTCAGAGACGGCATAGCATTAAAAAAAAAGGAAATATGACAGAGCTAAGGTGAGTGGGAGGACAGATGATTGGGAAGTTTTTAAGGAACAACAGAACTTAACTAAAAAGACAATACGGGGAGAAAAAAAGAGGTACGAACGCAAGCTAGCCAGGAATATAAAGGAAGATAGCAAAAGCTTTTTTCGGTATGTGAAGAGAAAGAAGATAGTTAAGAACAATGTTGGGCCCTTGAAGAATGAATTGGGCGAAATTGTTATGGAAACAGAGAAATGGCAGAAGAATTTCATGAGTACTTTAGATCTGTTTTCACTAAGGAAGACACAAACAATCTCCCAGATGTATGGATGGGCCAAGGACATAGGGTAACAGAGGAAATGAAACAGATTGACATTCGGAAGGAAACGGTGATGAGAAGACTGATGGGACTGAAGGCTGACAAATCCCCAGGTCCAGATGGTCTGCACCCTAGGGTACTAAAGGAGGTGGCCCTGGAAATTGCGGATACATTGGTATTCATTTTCCAATGTTCCGTAGATTCAGGATCAGTTCCTGAAGATTGGAAAATGGCTAATGTTATCCCACTTTTTAAGAAAGGAGGGAGGGAGAAAACAGAGAACTATCGACCTGTCAGCCTGACATTGATGGTGGGAAAGATGCTAGAGTCCATTATTAAGGATGAAATAGTGGCATTTCTAGATAGCAGTGATAGGATTGGGCCGGGCCAGCATAGATTTACCAAGGGTAAATCATGCTTGACTAATCTGTTGGAGTTTTTCGAGGATGTAACCAGGAAGTTAGACGGGGGAGATACAGTGGATGTAGTGTACCTCGATTTTCAAAAGGCATTTGATAAGGTCCCACATAGGAGATTGGTGGGTAAAATCAAAGCTCAGGGCATCGGGGGGGAAGGCATTGACATGGATAGAAAACTGGTTTGCAGATAGAAAGCAAAGTGTAGCGGTGAATGGGTGTTTCTCGGAATGGCAGGTGGTGACTAGTGGGGTGCCACAGGGCTCGGTATTGGGACCACAGCTGTTTAACATTTACGTTAACGATTTGGATGAAGGCATAGAAAATAACATCAGCAAATGTGCTGATGATACTAAGCTGAGAGGCAGTGTGACGTGTGATGAGGATGTTAGGAGAATTCAGGGTGACTTGGATAGGCTGGGTGAGTGGGCAAATACTTGGTAGATGACGTTTAATGTGAATAAGTGTGAGGTTATCCACTTTGGAATAAGAACAGGAAGGCAGATTATTAACTGAACGGTGTAGAGTTGGGTAAAGGACTAATACAAAGAGATCCCGGAGTCCTTGTTCATCAGTCACTGAAGGTGAATGAGCAAGTGCAGCAGGCAGTGAAGAAGGCTAATGGAATGTTGGCCTTTATTACAAAGGGAATTGAGTACAAGAGCAAGGAAATCCTCTTGCATTTGTACAGAGCCCTGGTGAGACCACACCTGGAGTATTGTGTACAGTTTTGGTCTCCAGGGTTAAGGAAGGACATCCTGGCTGTAGAGGAAGGGCAGCGTAGATTCACGAGGTTAATTCCTGGGATGTCTGGACTGTCTTACGTAGAGAGGGTTAGAGAGACTGGGCTTGTACACGCTGGAATTAAGGAGATTGAGAGGGGATCTGATTGAAACATATAAGATTATTAAGGGATTGGACAAGATAAAGGCAGGAAATCTGTTCCAGATGCTGGGAGAGTCCAGTACTAGAGGGCATGGTTTGAGAATAAGGGTGGGTTATTTAGTACAGAGTTAAAGAAAAACTTCTTCTCCCAGAGAGTTGTGGGGCTCTTTAATGCACTGCCTCGGAAGGTAGTGGAGGCCGATTCTCTGGATGCTTACAAGAAGGAGCTGGATATGTATCTTATGGATAGGGGAATCAAGGGATATGGGGACAAGGCAGGAACAGGGTATTGATAGGGATTGATCAGCCATGATCTCAAAATGGCGGTGCAGGCTCGAAGAGCCGAATGGTCTACTTCTGCACCGATTGTCTATTGTCTATTGTCTATAAAACTCTTTCTTCCTCTTTTCATCCTCTCTGTCCCACTCATTACTTTACGTCAGCTTCCCTGTCACGCTTTCTCCCCTTTCCCAACTGTTCTCTGTCTTTCCACCTCTCTCCCCTTCTACGCCTACTGCTCTCTGTTGCCATTTCCCATCTATGTAATTCCCTTTCCCACTCTCCCCTTCCCCACACTCTCTGCTCTCTCTCTTTCACATTCCCACTCTCTACGGTCTCGCTGTTCTTGCGCACTCTTTCCCTCACTCCCCTCACTTCGTCACTCCACTTCCTCTCCTTCCGATCTCAGTCTCTGTCCCCCTTCATCTCCTCTCGCTGTCCCCTAATTTTCCGAACTCCCCTCCTCACCCTTTCCCTCTCTGTATTCACCCTGCCTCTCTCTTCCTCACATTCTCACCTCTCTCTTAACCCTCTCTCTTTAACCTCTGTCCCTTTCTCTCTCGCTCCCTTTGTCTCGCACCCCTCTGCCTCCCAAATTTATCCTCCCAATCTGCACACTCACCATCTCTTCCGCTATCGCTCTCACCAGTCTCACTCCCCTTCAGGCATAACCTCGCTCCCTTTACTCCGTCCCTCTCTCTGTCTTTCCCCTTTCTCGCTCCCATTCGCTCCCATCTACTCACCCATCGCTCCAATCGCTCACTCCTCACTCCATTTCTCCTTCTCATCCTCACTCTCCTGCTCTGTCTACTCGGCTCTCTCCCCTCACGTCCACCTCTCTCTCACCTTCAATCCCTACCTCTCAGCCCTCTTTTTCCGCACTCTATCTTCTTGACTCTGTCATCACCCCTCCCACCTTTATTTACCGGTCTCTCCTCCTTCTATTTCTCTCTCTCGCTCTCACTCATTCTCTCACTTTCTTCCCCAGACCGTCAGACCTCCACCGACAAAAAGCTGAACATTGGGAAAGATGAGAGTGAGGATCCTCCCATTGCCTCGGGACCCGGCGAGCTGCGAGTCACTGCACAGACAGGTCAGAGTTCACAGTAGCGGCGCCATTCTGAAGGGGTCACGTGTCAAATCCCAAGTGTCCAAGTTTCTAATGCATCTGCTCGACCACTACCTCTGGCAGTTTGTGCCGTGGACTGACCACCATCTGGGTAACAACAGGTTGTTAATGGGCTCCACAATTAGATGTGTTTGCATGTTTCTCCTCTCAACTTAAACCTGCGAGCTCTGGTTCTCGATTCTCCAAGACGATATCAAATCACTCTGCGTATTCACACGTCACGCCTGCACTCCAAGAAATATAGTCACAACCTTCCTGACCTCGCTTTGTAACCCCTCCATCGAGTATTTTCGCAAATCTCCATCTGCACTCTTTCCAGTTCAATGTGTTGCAAGAGTCGCCCTTGTAATAGTGATCAGAGACGTATTTACCGACAAGTACCTTGATTGTCTAATTTACCAAGCACGTGAATACACTAAATACCTCCAATTTATACCCTGAATACCTTGTGTTCACACCGGCTAACTCACCCCGACCTTCCATGCGCAGTCAGAGAACAGAAAAGGTATCACCAGTTGAAAGGGAGTTTCTGCTACTGTCCACATGTTCCTCTTAGCGGCGCCAGAATTTCCACGGGTGCCTGGGGTTCTCCACATCCACGATAATTGGTCTCACGTAGAGTTACACTCGCCAGCAGAGTAGAAGTGTTAGTTTTATATTAATTTCTTAAAATTCACCTGTTGAATTCCAGTGTCATTGGCTACAGGTCACGTGTCTGACCTTTAACAGTTTTCATTGGCTCTGCTCCAGGCCTGCATCAATTATTGTCCTCTGACCAGCAAGTGACAATCTGCCATTTATGACACTTTGTCCTCAGTCAGCCTGAATCGAGCAGATCAGACAGGCCCAAATCCACGGACTCTATCCACACTTCCCGCTGCGTCGCTAAAGCAGCTACCGTAATAAAGACTCCATATAGAACCATATAACAATTACAGCACGGAAACAGGACTCTCACCTAATCCCACCGACCCGCACTCAGCCCATAATCCTCCATTCCTTTCCTGCCCATATACCTATCTAATTTTACTCTAACTGACAGTACCGAACCTGCCTCTACCACTTCTACTGGGAGCTCGTTACACACAGCTACCACTCTCTGAGTAAGGAAATTCCCCCTCGTGTTACCCCTAAACTTTTGCCCCTTAACTATCGACTCACATCCTCTTGTTTTCAATCCCCCCTACTTTCAAAGAAAAAAGCCTATCCACGTCCACTCTATCTATCCCCCTCATAATTTTAAATACCTCTATCAAGCCCCCCTCAACCTTCTATGCTCCAAAGAATAAAGGCCTTACTTGCTCAACCTTTGCCAGTAACTTAGGTGCTGAAACCCAGGTAACATTCCAGTAAATCTCCCCTGTTCTCACTCTATTTTGTTGACATCTTTCCTATAATTCGGTGTCCGCAACTTTACACAATACTCCAAATTTGGCCTCACCAATGTCTTGTACTATTTTAACATTACATCCCAACTCCTATACTCAATGCTCTGATTTATAAAGGCCAGCATACAAAGAGCTTTCTTCACCACCATATCCACATGAGATTCCACATTCAGGGAACTATGCACCATTATTCCTAGATCACTCTATTCTCCGTTTCTTAATGGGGGCCTACCATTTATCATGTATATCCTATTTTGATTATTCCTACCAATATGTAGCACCTCACATTATCAGCTTTAAACTTCATCTTCCATCGTTCAGCCCAGTCTTCTCACTGGCCTAAATGTCTCTGCAAGCTTTGAAAACCTACTTCATAATCCATAACACCACCTACCTTAGTATCATCTGCATATTTACTAATCCAATTTTCCACCCCATCATCAATGTATATAAACAAACTACATTGGACCCAGTACAGATCCCTGAGGCACAACACTAGTCACCGGACTCCAACCTGACGAACAGTTATCTACCACTTACTATCCGGCATCTCCTATCCAGCCACTGTTGAATCCATTTTGCTACTTTAATATTAATACCTAACGATTGAAACTTCCTAACTAACCTTCCGTGCGGAACCTTGTCAAAGGCTTTACTGAAGTCCATATAGACAACATCCACTGCTTTACCCTCGTCAACGTTACTCGCGACCTCTTCCAAAATTCAATAAGATTTGTCAAACATGACATTCCACGCACAAATCCATGCTGACTGTTCCTAATCAGACCCTGTCTATCCAGATAATAATATATACCATCTCTAAGAATACTTCTATTAATTGTCCCACCACTGACGTCAAACTGACAGGCATATAATAGCTAGGTTTACTGTTAGAACCCTTTTTAAACAATGGAACCACTTGATCAATACACCGGTCCTCCAGCACCATCCCCGTTCCTAACCACTGCGACCGACCCTGGATAATTGACTTACAACCCACCCCCTCTCCACACATACTCCCCCACATCGGGGGAAGATACGAAAACAAGCTTCGTCGGCTCAAAGATAGACTCTACACGCTTTTATCAGATTATTGTACCAGCGCAAACAGGTCAGAGTCCATATTATTGACGTCACCCTCAATGTGTCACGTGCTATACTCACAAGTGTACAAGACACTTCGTCCCTCCACTTCCGCTCCCTCCTGTCTGTCTCTCTCCACGTTCATCCCGTTTCGCTCTCCCCCAATTTTCCGATCCACTACCCCTCTACACCCTCTCGACCCTCTGTATTCCCCCGCCTCTCTCTCCCTCACGCTCTCTCCCCCGCTCTTAACCCTCTCTCTTTAACCTCTTTCCCTTTCTCTATCGCTCCCTTTGTCTCGCCCCCCTCTGCCTCCCAAATCTATCCTGCTAATCCCCACTCTCACCTTTTACGTCGCTATCTCTCTCACTAGTCTCACTCCCCTTCCGGCACCACCTCGCTCTCTTTACTTATTCCCTCTCCCTGTCTTTCCCCTTTCTCGCCCCCATCCACTCCCATTTTCTCGCCCATCGCTCCAATCGCTCACTCCTCACTCCAGTTATCCTTTTCATCCACACTGTCCTGTTCTGTCTCCTTGGCTCTCTCCCCTCACTTCCACCTCTCCTTCACATCCAATCACTACCTCTCAGCTCTCTCTTTCGGCACTCTATCTTTTTTGTCTCTCTGTCCTCACCCTTCCCCCATTATTTACCGGTCTCTCCTCCTTCCATTTCTCTCTCTCTCTCTCATTCTCTAACTTTCTTCCCAGGCCGTCAGACCTCCACCTACAAAAAGCTGAACATTGGGAAAGATGACAGTGAGGATCCTCCCATTGCCTCGGGACCCGGCGAGCTGCGAGTCACAACACAGACAGGTCAGAGTTCACAGTAAAGACGCCATTCTGAAGGGGTCACGTGTCAAATCCCAAGCGTCCATGTTTCTAATGCATCTGCCTCGACCACGACCCCTGGCAGTTTGTGCCATGGACTGACCACCATCTGGGTAACAAATGGTTGTCACTCGGCTCCCCAGTTAAATGACTTTCCTTCTTTCTCCTCTCAGTTTAGACCTGTAAGCTCTGGTCCTGGATTCTCCAAGACGAGATAAAATGACTCTGCGTATTCACACCGTCTCTACAGGGTATCGCACATCTCTGGTGCTGTATTCCCTGGAGTTCAGGAAAATGGGGGGGGGGGGGCTCAAGGAAATATTCCGAATGTTAAAAGGCCTTAACAGATTAGATACGGCAAAGTTAATTCCAATAGTAGGGTAATCTAGGACAAGAAGACACAAATTCAGGATTAAAGGATGTCCATTTAGAACGGAGATGCAGATAAATTACTTTAGTCAGACGGTGGTAAATCTGTGGAAATTGTTGCCACGAGTGGCAGTGAAGCCAAGTCACTGGGTGCATTTAAGGCAAAGATGGATAGGCTATTGATTAGCCAGGGCTTCAAGGGTCTGGGGAGAAGGCAGGGGAGCGGGGATGACTGGAAGAATTCGATCAGCCCCTGAGTGAATGACGGAACAGACTCGATGGCCCGAATGTCCTATTTGAGCTACTATATCTCATGGTGTCATGGTCTTGTGGTGTCTCCACAGCTGCGCATGAACAACAGTCGAAAGTGAAGATCGGAAATAGACCTTACCGTCTGATCTGCCTACTCTGCCTAGTTACAGCCGCCCTCATCGTGATAGTGGCCGGTCTCTCGATCTATGGTGAGTGGAACGGGCTCCGGGTGGAGTCAGGACCATAAATAAAGAGTGTAGAATGAATTGTTATTGTAAAAAACCACAGCGACACCGACACGCCCCTTACCGTAACACCGATTAAAGCCCATCACCATGACAAGGACACATCCCTAACCGTGATAAAAACACGGCCATTAGCGTAACAAAATTCGTCCTGACACAGTCACGCCATTCACTATAACATTAACAACGCTGTCACGGTCATGACGTTCAACGAGACACAAATTATCTCCTGACCGCGACACGGACACGTCCATCGCTGTGATACACACATGGCAGTCACACTGACCGCAACACACCCCTCACTGTAACATCGACATGCCCCTGACCGTGTCACTGATAAACTCATCAAGGCGACACCGAAACACACCTCACAGTGACACCGACACGCTCTTCACCGTGACACTGAGGTAACGTACACCGTGACACCTTCACGCTCCTCAAAGTGAACCGCTCAGCACCGCATCGTGATAAAAACTGACACGTCACTGCAACACCCCTTACCGAGACAGTAATGCCCCTCAACATAACACCGATGCACCGCTCACTGAGGCAATTACCCACCCCTCACCCTGACACTGGAAAGCCCCTTACCATGATACCGACACCTAAATTCACAATGACACCGATATAGTCCTCTCCATCACACCGACACACACCTCAGCGTGACAATCTCACACACACCGTGGCCATAACATGCCTCTCACAGTGACACAGACACACTCCTCTCAACGAGACCAGCACCCACACATGACATAGCGACTCCACCCGCCGTGACATGACCAGACCCCTCACTCTGACATTTCTCTCGCCGTGACGTCGAGATACACTTCATTGTGACCCGGTACACCTCTCCCGGGGCACAGAATCACCTATCACAGTGACACCGACACGTCCCTCACAGGAGCTCGAATATGCCCCGCGCTGAGACACCGAATCGATCATCACCACGATGCTGACACAGACCCCATTGTAACAACAACAAAACCTTCAGCAGGGCATTGATAAACCCTCAGCGTGTCACAGACACACTCTTCATGGTGGCGTCGACGCCTCTCACTGTGCCACCAGCACATTCTTCACTGTGACACCCTTCACCGTGACACTGACACAACACTCTCCGTGACCCGTTCGGTAGCGTGACGCTGACTCACGTGTCACTGTAAACGCTAAACACCCTTCACCATCTCTCTCAGTATCACAGATGCTTCGGTCTCTAAAACGAATGCACAGCGATCTCCGTCACCAGTTCACTGAGATGGAAACGAAGTACAGATCTGTCAACGAAACCAAGGCTCAAATCTGTGAATTGTTGACCAGCAGAAGAGGTGAGGCATCATCCGCCTCTTTCACCCGCTCCTCATCACAGGGCAGGCATGGAGAGAGGAAGCGTCACTCTGTGCTTGACATCGGGAGTGTGTGAAGGGATGGTATGGGGAATGATTCACTCTGTGTTTGACCCGGCAAGTGTGATTGGACTGTGTGGAGGGAGTTTCCCTCTGTCACAGAATCCAGGAGAGTGTGATGGGACGTTGTGGATGTAGATTCACTCTGAGTCTGAACACGGGATTGTGAGACGTAACATTACAGCTTCGCTCTATATCTGACTCGGGATTTTTTGATCGATCCGTATGGCTCCAGCTACACTCTGTGTCTGACAACGGGATCGTGTGTTGGGAAGTGCCCACAGAGATTCACCCCATGTCTGAACTCTGAAGTGTGTTATGGGACCGTGCACAGAGAGTTTCACTCTGTGTGACAGGACGGTACAGAGGGAGCTTCACTCTGTGTCTGACTCCGGGAGTGAGTGATGGGACGGTGTGGAGGGAGGTTCACTCTGTGTCTGACTCCGGGAGTGAGTGATGGGGCGGTGCAGAGGGAGGTTCACTCTGTGTCTGACTCCTCGAGTGTGTAATGGGATCGTAGGGAGAGAGTGCGTCTGTGTCTGACTCAAAGAGTTTGTGATGGGACAGTGGAGAGGATCCTTCATTCTAAGTGACACCGGAGTCTGTGTTGGATGTTGTGGAGGGAGTCTGCACCGTGAGAGTGTGGGCGGAACTTCACTTCTTGTGTGAACACAAGGAGGTGTTGTCAGACGGTACAGAGAGAGGTACATTCTGCGACTCGCCAGAGAGTGCGATGAGACATAAGGAGGGGGACTCGTGTTAGACTCTGGAGTGTGTGATGAGAACGTGTGGTGGCAGCTTCCCTCTGTGTCTGACACTCTGCTCTGTGGTGTGTTTGGAAGCTGTAGAGGGAGAATCACTCTCCCTCTGACATATGCCGTGTTTGCAGAGTGAGTTTCTTTCAGTGTCTTACCGCTGAAGTGTGTGATGGGGCCGTAGAGAGAGAGATTCACACCGTGTCTGAGCAAGGCTGTGTGTGATTGGACTCTGTGGAGGGATATAAATGTTGCGGCTGAACCAGGGATTGTGTGAGGGGCGGTGTGGATGGAGTTGCACTCTATGTCTGACCCCGGGAATGTGTGCTGGGAAGGTGTGGATGGAGATTCCCTCTGTGTCTGACCCCGGGAGTGTGTGATGGGACGGTCTGGAGGGAGATTCACTCTGTGTCTGACCCCGGGAGTGTGTGATGGGACGGTGTGGAGGAAGATTCACTCTGTGTCTGCTCCGGGAGTGTGTGATGGGACCGAGTGGAGGGAGATTCACTCTGTGTCTGACACCGGGAATGTGTGATGGGACGGAGTGGAGGGAGATTCACTCTGTGTCTGACTCCGAGAGTGTGTGATGAGACGGTGTGCAAGGAGTAACACCCAGAATCTAACCACGGAAGAGTGTGACAGAACGGTGTGCAGGAAAGTTCACTCCACCTCTGACCGCTGGAGTGAGTGATGTGGCTATGGAGAGAGATATTCACTCTGGGGCTGACACATGAAGTGCGTGATGTGGCTTTGCAGAAGGAGCTAAACTCTGTGTGTGACTCCTAAAGTGTTTGCTGGGACAGTGTGGAAGGGAGCCTCACTTCACGTCTGACCCCGGGCGTGAATGAAAGGCAGTGTGCTGGGAGCTTCGCTCCACGTCTGACCCCGGGGGTCTGTGATTGGTCCGTGGAGAAAGAGAGTCAATCTGCGTCTAAGCGTGTGAGTGCGTGATCGGATGGTGTGCAGGGAACATAAATCGGAGTCTATGGGGAATAGGTGAGTGCTTTTAAAGGCAATTTGTGCGATAGTACGGTGTTGGTGGAGATTCACTCTGTGCCCGACCTCAGTTGTGCGTGATGGGACCGTATGGAAGGAAATTTACTCTGTGTGTCAGCCTGGTGTGTTACCGTTCCTTGTTCCTGATTTCCAGAGCAAACATGTTCCGAGGACTGGGTCACAAATAAAGATCGGTGTTATTACGCATCCACTTTTGAAACATCTTTCCGCAAAGCGATTGAAGAATGTTCAAACCGTGATTCAAGGCTGCTGGAAATCAATTCAAGGGATGAAGCGGTATGTGTCACAGAGCGAGAAGGTCCCACAGTAACACAGGAATCACCACACACCAACGGGGTCAGACACAGAATGAATCTCCTTCCGCACCGTCCCATCACACACTCCCGGAATCAAACACAGAAGGAATCCCCACCATACACTGCGAGCCCACACTCCCGGTGTCAGACACAGAGCGAATCTCCCTCCACACCGTCCCATCACACATTCCCGGGGTCAGACACAGAGTGAATCTCCCTCCGCACCGTCCCATCACACACTCCCGGAATCAAACACAGAAGGAATACCCACCATACACTGCGAGCCCACACTTCCGGGGTCAGACACAGAGCGAATCTCCCTCCACACCGTTCCATCACACATTCCCGGGGTCAGACACAGATTGAATCTCCCTCCGCACCGTCCCATCACACACTCCCGGAATCAAACACAGAAGGAATACCCACCATACACTGCGAGCCCACACTCACGGGGTCAGACACAGAGTGAATCTCCCTCCACACCGTCCTATCACACACTCCGGGGGTCAGACACAGAGTGAACCAACCATCACAGATTCCTGTTGTAATCAACAGAGGGAAGCTACGTGGATAATTTTCAATTCTTGGCATTAATGAAATAAATTTATTTCCCCAGAGTTTGTATCGCACAGTGTTTTGTATCTAACCTATGCATACTGGATTGGAAAATGCGAAGTCGGGTGAGATTTGGACCGATCTTTGGGGTGGGGGATGGGGTTTGTTTACTTAATGAAGTGGTTTTGTGGAAACGGGGAGGGGCTTTGGGATTTGTTTGTAGACTGACGTAGGTATAGGGTTGTGTGATTCACTGGGGTAGGATGGTACAATGGAGCATTTTGGGACCGACACGTGTCTGTCGGGGAAGGACAGGGCAGTAGGAATATTTCGGAAACTGGCAGGTTCAGCGGCGAAAGATCAGTACACAGGAATTATTCTGGTACTGACGCATGTCGCTGAAGAGAACGCGGTGCAGTGGGGTTATTTTTGAGATATTCGCCGGGCTGTGAGGAGAGGGAGCAACACTGGGATTAGTTTAGTGAGTGACTTAGATCTGAGGGGCGAGAGAGGGAAAACTGGATTGGTTTGGAGACCGATACAGGGCGGTGGGACACACAGTGGGTTAACGGGATTAGTTTGTGAATTGACGCAAGGATGTGGGGGAGAGGGTGCCAGTGGTATAAGTCTGGAGGCGGACCAGAGGCTATGGGGAGAGCGCGGTGTTGTGGGTTATGTTCGGAGACAGACAGAAAGCTCTGGGAAGAGGAAGGGGCAACGGGATTAACCTGGGTCCGTCACAGGGCTGAGGGAAGAGTGTGGAACAGTGGGATTCATTTCGCGACAGACATAACTCTGTGTGGAGACGGTGGGACAGTGGGGTTTGTTCGGGGACTGAGACAGATCAGAGAGGAGCGGGTGGGCCTGTTCGATTCGTATGTGGACTGACAGAGGACTGTGGTGCGGAAGCGGTTCGGTGGGATTAGATTGGGGGACACAGGGCTGTGGGGAGACATTGGAACTGGGTATTTGTCTGGGTACCGGCACGGGACCGTGGGGAGAGATTGGTTGAGTGAGATGAGTTTGGGGACTGGCACAGGCTGTTAGGAGAGAGCGATTTCATGGGATTAACTTTTGGACGGTCTCGGATCGGGTTCTCTGCTGGAGCTGTTTTGTCTCTGTTGAAATTGTTTAACTCTCTTGGATAGGAATGTGAGGCTGGCCGTCCTGTACAATGAGCCCCCGGGGCCGTCCGTCTGCAAAGACTGCGGGTCGCATGTAGGGAGTTACCCTTGTGATCGTGTTCGGCGTTTCATCTGCGAGAGGTCGGCACCTTTGTTTCCGGATGTTTTTGAAGAGATCCAGGGTCTCTGTCAACAGCCAGTGGAGTCGACATGAAACAAGTGACTACCCCCATTTTCTCCTCTTTCTCTCCCCTGCACTATCACTCCTAAATCCTTTCAAATTCGCTCCGCACCCTCTCTGCCCCTCCCTCCTACTCCATCTCCTCCTCTTGTCGCAACGATATTCTCCCCACCAGACACCGACAAATCCCTCTCGGCGTCTATCCCCTTCTTTCTCGCCATGCCCCGCCCCGCTCTTCCCCGCTCCCTCTACCTTTCTCTCTACCCCCTCACTTCCCTTTATTTCCACGAACGTTCTCGGCCCGCACTTTCTCTGCTCCCTCTACCCACCTCTTACACTTCTCTTCCCTTCCTTCCTCCAAGCACTCTCTAACTCCCTTCCCCGTTCTCTCTAAACCCTCGGTCTCCTGATCTCGCTCTCTCTTTCTGTTTTCCATTCACTCTAACCTCAATCCTGTGCCGTCTGGTTCTCGACAACCCAACCCTGGGTGAAAGTCTGTGGCGCATTCCCTCTGTCTGTGCCCCTCTCGGGTTTATGGAACTCTGTAAGGTTATAACTACGCTCCAGGGAATAAAGTCCCAATCTTCCCTTCCTCCCAACATAACTCAGTCCGCCCAGTTCCGGCAATATCCCCGTAGAACCCCCGTACAATATATCCAGTTCACTGATATTTTTTTTTTCCCCTAAATCAGGGCGGCCTCACCGACGTCTAGTACCACGGCAACGTGACCTCCCGACTCCTGTACTCAGTGTGACTGGTGAAGACCAGCGGGCCAAGTGTCCTGTCCACCCTATCGGATGTTTTCCACCGGAATCGCTATTTGAGTTATTATCTGAAACTTATAAGACCTGAAATTTGTTCTTTTGTAGCATCAGTACGGCGCAAAGATGTACAATTAATGTAAATAACAAATATTAATAAACACCGCAAAAATGTCGAGTTATTGCTGATGTGTTGAAAGATGTGATGGCGCAGGGGAAGAAGCTGTTCCCGAATCGCTGTGGGTGGGTGTTCTGTCTCCCGGAGCTGTCAAGTACCCTTCCTATAATACCACGTCCAATTCCGTTATCATTCCCGTGAACCCTCTCCAATGTCTCACATCCCTTGTGGGATAATCGATCGAGACCTGCTTACAAAACTCCAAGTGTGACTTCACCAGTGACGTATTAAACCTGAGAATGATGTCCTTGCTTTGACATCCCAGTCCTCTCGAAATGAATGCTGTCTTCGCATTTGCTTCATCAACACAGGCTCAAGCTGCAGGTTAAACTTCTGGGAAAGCTGCACGAAGTCTCGCAAATCCCTCTGCCCCGCAGATTGTTTTTAACCCTTACATACTGTGCCGGCCATGTTTGAACCGTTCTGACATTTGACAACAGTAAAAACACCCTGAAGTTTTATACTTTTGTACAAGTGCTGCAAAGGTTTGTACATTGAGGCTGCTCCGGGTCGAATTTGACCCGTATCTATTGAAATGGATTTTTGGATCTCTGAAAAATTAATTAAATATTCAACACCCATTTATTAACGTCAGATAGGCTATTTATACAGACTAAATAGATCTGCGGTTCAAACTTCTGTATAGACACTTGTTATGTGGGGATTATTTGACCGGCTCAAAATTGACCCAGACCATTAGACAATAGACAATAGACAATAGGTGCAGAAGTAGACCATTCGGCCCTTCGAGCCTGCACCGCCATTTTGAGATCATAGCTGATCATCTACTATCAATACCCGGTTCCTGCTTTGTCCCCATATCCCTTGATTCTCCTATCCATAAGATACCTCTCTAGCTCCTTCTTGAAAGCATCCAGAGAATTGGCCTCCACTTCCTTCCGGGGCAGTGCATTCAAGACCCCCGCAACTCTCTGGGAGAAGAAGCTTTTCTTACCTCTGTCCTAAATGACCTGCCCCTTATTCTCAAACCATGCCCTCTGGTACTGGACTCTCCCAGCATCTGGAACATACTTCCTGCCTCTATCTTGTCCAATCCCTTAATAATCTTATATGTTGCAATCAGATCCCCTCTCAAGCTCCTTAATTCCAGCGGGTACAAGTCCAGTCTCTCTAACCTCTCTGCGTAAGACAGTCCGGACCTCGTGAATCTACGCTGCACTTCCTCTACAGCCAGGATGTCCTTCCTTAACCCTGGAGACCAAATCTGTACACAATACTCCAGGTGTGGTCTCACCAGGGCCGTGTACAAATGCAAGAGGATTTCCTTGCTCTTGTACTCAATTCCCATCGTAATAAAGGCCAACATTCTATTAGCCTTCTTTACTGCCTGTTGCACTTGCTCATTCACCTTCAGTGACTGATGAAAAAGGACTCGTAGATCTCTTTGTATTAGTCCCTTACCTAACTCTACACCGTTCAGATAATATTCTGCCTTCCTGTTCTTACTCCCAAAGTGGATAACCTCAAACTTATTAACATTAAACGTCATCTGCGAAGTATCTGCCCACTCACCCAGCCTATCCAAGTCACCCTGAATTCTCCTAACATCCTCATCACATGTCACACTGCCACCCAGCTTAGTATCATCAGCAAATTTCCTGATGTTATTCTCAATGCCTTCATCTAAATCGTTGAAGTAAATCGTAAACAGCTGTGGTCCCAATACCGAGCCCTGAGGCACCCCACTAGTCACCACCTGCCATTCCGAGAAAAACCCATTCACCGCTACACTTTGCTTTCTATCTGCCAACCAGTTTTCTATCCATGTCAATGTCTTCCCCCCAATGTCATGAGCTTTGATTTTACCCATCAATCTCCTTTGTGGGACCTTCTCAAATGCCTTCTGAAAATCGAGGTACACTGCATCTACTGGATCTCCCCCGTCTGACTTCCTTCTTACATCCTCAAAAAACTCCAACAGATTAGTCAAGCATGATTTATCCTTGGTAATTCCATGCTGGCTCGGCCCAATCCTATCACTGCTATCTAGATATGCCACTATTTCATCTTTAATAATGGACTCCAGCATCTTCCCAACCACCGATATCAGGCTGATAAGTCGATAGTTCTCTGTTTTTTCCCTCCCTCCTGTCTTAAAAAGTGGGATAACATTAGCCATTCTCCAATCCTCAGGAACTGATCCTGAATCTAAGGAACATTGGAAGATGATTACCAATGCATCCGCAATTTCCGGGGCCACCTCCTTTAGTACCCTAGGATGCAGAGCATCTGGACCTGGGGATTTGTCAGCCTTCAGTCTCATCAGGGTTTCCTTCCTAATGTCAATCTGTTTCATTTCCTCTGTTACCCTATGTCCTTGGCGCATCCATACATCTGGGAGATTGCTTGTGTCTTCCTTAGTGAAGACAGATCTAAAGTACTTATTAAATTCTTCTGCCATTTCTCTGTTTCCCATAACAATTTCACCCAATTCATTCTTCAAGGGCCCAACATTGTTCTTAACTATACTCTTTCACTTCACATACCTAAAAAAGCTTTTGCTATCCTCCTTTATATTCCTGGCTAGCTTTCGTTCGTACCTCATTTTTTCTCCCCGTATTGCCTTTTTAGTTAAGCTCTGTTGTACCTTAAAAATTTCCCAAACATCTGTCCTCCCACTCACCTTAGCTGTGTCATACATCCTTTTTTTTAATGCTATGCAATCTCTGACTTCCTTTGTCAACCACTGTGGCCCCTTTCCCCCCCCCCCCCCTTTGAATCCTTCCTTCTCCGGGGGATGAACTGATTTTGCACCTTGTACATTATTCCCAAGAACATCTGCCATTGCTTTTCCACTGTCTTTTCTGCTAGGGGAGCTGGCCAAAGTTAACTGGACGGATATCCTAGCAGAAAAGAATGACCATTGAATGACCATACGATTCCCGACACTGTATTCTGCCACGTCTATTCTCATTCTCCTAATCTGTCTGAGCCCTTCTGCAGCCCCCCCGCTTCCTCAGCACAACTTGTCGTTCGATAACGTTGCTATCGACTGTGGTTTCCCGATGAGGGAGTCTCTCATCCCGTAGCAGAGGGACGGACACCAGCCCGGGATTTGGAGCCGGTGAATAAAACTGGGAGCACGTGCGCGCTGAATAATCCACATCCTGTCACACGCACTCACAGAATCGGAGACAGAAATCCAGACGACTGGGATGGGGGGGGGGGGGGTGCTGGGGATTGCTAAGAGGGGAGAGTGGAGGACGGAGTGGGTATAGCTCTCCGATTGACTTCGGTAGTGTGTGAAGCGACTCTGCGAGTTTTGGGCTGGGAGATGCAGTTGAACTAAACAGTATCTGAATCGTGAATGTGTGAAGGGATGGGGAACAATGAATTCACTCTGTGTCTGTACCAGAAAGAATGAGATGGGACAGTGTCGAGGGAGCATTACGTGTTTGAACACAAGGGGTCTGCCATGGGACGGTGTGGATGGAGATTCACTTGTGTCTGCTCCGGAAAGTGAGTGATGGGACGGTGTGGAGGGATCTTCAGTGTCTCTCTGACTCCGGAAATACGTTATACGACTTTGAGTGGGAGCTTCACTCCTTTTCCGAAAATTTGGGACAAGTGGAGGGAGCTTCACTCATTGTCTGACCCCGAACTTGTGTGATGTAATGTTGGTGAGGGAGCTTCACTCAGCGTCTGACTCCGGGTTCGGGAGCGAGGAAATGTGTGCATTATAAACCAGTGCCTCGCGTTTGTTTGAACAACAACCGATCCGCAAGGCGGGTTCATCAGCAAAACAAAATAAAGATAGAAACATAGGAACATAGAAAACCTACAGCACAATGCAGGCCCTTCCGCCCACAATGTTGTACCGAACACGTCCCTATCTTAGAAATTACTCGGCTTACCTATAGCCCTCTATTTTTCTAAGTTCTATGTACCTATCCAAAAGTCACGCGCTCACCACTCTCTGAGTAAAAAAACTTATCCCTGACATTTCCTCTGTACCTACTCCCCAGGACTTTAACCCTGTGTCCTCTAGTGGCAACCATTTCAGCCCCGGGAAAAAGTATCTGACTATCCACACGATCAATGCCTCTCATCATCTTGTCGTTATGCGATGACTCTCTGTCAGGTCATATTGGGAGGAAAATAGACCCAATGTTCAGTTCGCAGGAAACTGGGTGACAGTCCGGAGATTCAAAGAGGTTAAACACTCAGTCCCAGTACAGCGTCCCCCTGTGGCCATGCGGCTCAATAACAGGTACACCAGTTTGTATACTTCTGGGCGGGAGAGACAGGATAAAATGGCCAAGTGGAGATATACCTCACAGGTCAGGACGACACATGAACATCCATGAATACAGCCAACGGTGACAGCGTTACTCCAGAAACAAGGTGCAAAATACATTGTCAGCATTCAAACACGGCAGAAGGCACAAAAAATATGTATGAAATTTAAAAAAAAAATACCAACGCAGTTTGAGGCATTGGGTCAACTGAAAACCACTGATATCTGCAGTCGCCCACAACAGAGATTGTCTTCTGCCGAGCGAACACTGGGGGGCAGCACAGACTCCTGCCTGGAGGCCACGCCACACCGCCCTACCGTGCGCAGCTCCTTCACTTCCTCTGCCAGCGAGCAACTCTCTCAGTTTACACAACAACTTGAGTTGAAATAATATCTCAGCGGGATTTCCTGGCATAAAAGAGGGCATAAAACTAGAGTTAAAGGGGGGTGAAAACCGTAATGCCATCACAGATAGAAGAAAGGTTTTTGAGACAGATGTAATTAAGACCTCAGACAAAGTCAGGAAGTAAAAGGTTGAGCCAGCCGGGACCCATGTTCTGAGCTGTGTACGTTTCAATGCAGGAAGAATTGGACGAAAGGCAGATGAGCTCAGGACAGGGGTCAACGTCTGGAAGTATGAGATTGTAGCCAATAGTGAGACTTGGTTACAGGAGAGGCAGGACCGTTAGCTTAATATTCCGATTTTCGGCTGTTTTAGTCGTGCTAATGAGCAAATAAATCAAAGGGGAGGGGCGCCTTCAGAGTCAGAGAAAATATCACAGCGCTGCTCAGCCAGGACAGACTGAAGAACTCGTCAAATAGGTTTTTGGGAGAAACTGAGGAATAAGAAAGGTATGAACTCGTTCATGGGGCCATATTTTCAATCACCTAATAGTCCCGGGGATTCAGAGGAACAAATCTGTAGAGAAACATTAGGTTGCGGTATTCGGTGATTTTAACAGGTATTAACAGTCAGCCCTACACCGTGAAGGAACTAATGGGGCAGTTTCTCAAATGTTTTCGGGGTTGTTTCCTTAATCAGAAGGTAGATATTTCCAACGAGAGAGTGCAATAATGGATCCGCTCCTGCGGAATGGGACAAGGCAGGGGACAGAAATTGGTGCAGGTGACCAGTTTACATTCAGTGATGATAATTCCATGAGATTTAAAGTCCTTATGGAAAACGATATTTATGACCTCGGGATTAGTTTCCAAATTGAAAGTAGGCCAACCATTTTTTTTGGGCGTCAGGAATGATCTGGCATGTGCGGGTTTGGACAGATTGTTTTCTGACAAAAATGTACCTGCTAAGTTGGAACCCTAGCGTTGTTTCATAAGAATAATGTGAGGTGTTGAAGGAGAGAGGGATTTCAATGTAGCGGATTGGGGTTCACGCACTGTGAATGGGGAAGAGTACCGGGAAATCAAGGAGCGGAGCAGATAGGAGTTGGGACTGGGTTTGACGTTTCGGAGAATACTGATTAATTTCTGGACGCTCCGTTAAAGGAATATGTGCGGGGCTCAATGAAGAAGTTACAGAGGGGATTCACTAGAAGTCTGCCGGGAATACAGAGAAATATCTGTAGGCCGTGGTCAGAATTTTCGGTTTCCTTTCTCTGGAGCGGCGATGGCGGAGGGGACAACTGGCAGGCAGCCAGTACAAGCGACACAGATGGACCAGGCAGCGGGTGTTATTACCCCCAGGATGAAAATGTCAAACGCCAGAGGGCATGCATTGAGGAGAGAGGGGTAAGTTCAAAGGAAATGAGGTCGGCCAGTTTTTTATTCACACAGAGACCGGTGGGAGATTGTTCTGTGCTACCAGGGACGGTGGGGAGGTCAGATCGCTAGAGGCGTTTCACTGGCTCTTTGACAGGCACGTGGATTTGCAGGGATTTGAGAGACATGGACTTCTGTCGGCAGAAGGGATTCAGATTAATTGGTATATCACAACATTGCGGGCCGAAGGGTCTCCTCTGTTCGGTGATTGACGTTCACCGCTCTACAGGAGGGTCAGGAAGAGTTTTGAACTCATAGGATGGGAAACGCAGGGGGCGGGGTAGATGAAGGAATATGACGCTGCATTGAGAAACTCAGGGAACGACCTCCCGACATAGGCAGTGAACGAGCCACACAGCTCTCACTACTACACAGACACACCCCTCACCGTGACACCGACACAGCCCTCACTACTACACAGACACACTCCTCACCGTGACACCGACACAGCCCTCACTACTACACAGACACCCCCCTCACCGTCACACCGACACAGCCCTCACTACTACACAGACACACCCCTCACCGTGACACCGACACAGCCCTCACTACTACACAGACACACCCCTCACCGTGACACCGACACAGCCCTCACTACTACACAGACACCCCCCTCACCGTGACACCGACACAGCCCTCACTACTACACAGACACTCCCCTCACCGCGACACCGACACAGCCCTCACTACTACACAGACACCCCCCTCACCGTGACACCGACACAGCCCTCACTACTCCACCGACACAACCCTCACCGTGACACCGACACCGCCCTCAACTGGACACCGACACACCGTCACAACCTTCACCGCAGCAGGGACACAGTCCGCCCCGTATTCATAATTATCTCCCTCTCCACGCGTCCTCTCCAACTTCGTCTACCTTCGCTCGCCTACAGTAATCCCTCTCTCCATTTCAAACACCCTCATTTACGCCACTACCGTCTCCGTCACCGTCCCTCCCTTACAAGCTGTCCCGTCTTCGTGACACATTTCCTCTCTGCACACATCACCTTCTCCGTTATCTCCTGTCTTCCCACCGCCACAACCCGTCTCGGTGCCCCGCTGAATTCCCTGAAGTTGCAGTGAGATTAGTCTGGATAATGACGAGGGGTCGTGGAGAGTGATCGGTGTAGTGGGGATAGTTTGAAGTCTGACGTGGGGCTGCGTGGAGATCGCGATGCAGTGAGATTAGTTTAGAGACTGACACGGGCCGTGGAGAGAGTGCAGTAGTGGGAATATTTCCAGAAAACTCTCTGGGTTGCCAACTGGATCTATTTTGCTTCTGTTGAGATTGTCTAACCCTTTTTGATAGGAAAGTGGCCTTTCATGTTGTTTCACCGAATTCACCGAATGCAAATCGTCCAGGAAGAGTTCGTCTTGTAATCGTAATAAACACCGTTTCAACTACGAGACGGAGGATGCGGTGTTGCCCTTGACGGGACTGGCTCAGTCTGCATCCCTCTGCAGTCCCTGGCCAATCTGGGCGTCGTCGACTCCACACAAGGCGGTGATGCGACTGGACAGAGCGCCCCCCAGCGGACATCCATAGAAATTTACTCGTGTTCAATGAGAGACCAAATCGTCACAAACTCCTGACGTCACAATAACTTCTGTGGCCAGGGAGTTATGGATGGTGTCAACCGAAGTGCAGAGTAAGGTCTGGAATTAACTCAGACTTTGACTCAAAATAAACGACGGCGGTAACTGCATCCGAAGTGTCAATCACAACCCACAGTGCTAGAAATGGATCTCCTACGGTTGAGCACTGAGTGCTCAGCACAATCCATTTAATTACAGACTTTCCAGGAAGGATTGTGACAGGCATAAATTGGCAGTCCGAGTCTTAAAGTGAAAGTGACAGCGAAGCATACTCCAAATGAGGCCTCCGCAGAGCCTTAAAATTAAATCCTTGCCCGGGAAATGAATGTGAAACTTTTATTAGCCTTCCTCACCACCGAGTCCTTGAACAATCCAGCCTGTTGGTGGCAAAGGTTTTCAGTGCCCTACCAGGTACACATTCGGAACCTGACGCCTTGCGAGGCTTCACCCACCTGAAGGATGATTCTTACAAAGGCCGAGAAAATAGAGGTTACAGAAGAGAAGGGGGCGAGCACAGCCGAACATGGTGCCCCTCTTTAACGTCTTTTTCAAATGCAACGTGACTTTCCAACTCGTGTACTTACTCAAGTGCAACCACCTTCGTCTCCGTCATCTCCTTCCTCCCCGACATCAGGACCGTTCCCCTCCACTAAAATCCTACCCGACTCCATGACTCCCTCCCTGCTGTGCACTGCTACACAGGTCAGTTGTTCCTACTTCTCTTCCTCATCCCCTCCCCAGTCTCTGTCAGTCCCTCCCTCTTCCCCACTCTCGGTTCCAGTCACCCTGTCCCTTCCAATCACCCTTGCCCATCTCCATGAACTCCTCGCTGTTGTACACACCGCCGGTCTCTGTCACCACCAGCAGTGTCTGCACCCTACCCAGTCTCCGTCAGTCCATTCCTCCCCTACGACTCCCCTCGTCGTCAACCCCTTTTTCCCCTCGACCAACCTCGCCACAATCAGACAGAACATCCTCTACGTCACCATCCTCCCCCGTTGTCGTCATACATTCCCTTCTACACACCTCGTCTCCATTACTGCTTTGTCCCCTACACCTCACGCCGTCTCTGTTATCCCCCCTTCCCCAACTCCTCTCCCCGTCTCTCTGAAACGCTGCTTCCCCTACATCCTTCCACGTTTCCGCCATCCCGCTCCCTCCTCTACCCCTCTCCCTTTCTGTGTTAATGTGGAATTGTGGGGAAGAGAGAGAGGTGACGACTGGTGTTACATCACCACAAGACAACACCCTCCACCCGATGCCGATTTCACCTACCTTCATTTCCATCACCGCAATCTTCTTTTACACACCCCGACTCCATCAATCCACCGTCTCCCGCACGCCTTGCTGTCTCCGTCATCTCCTCCTGCCCCATCTCTTCTTCCCATCTCCCTGACCCGCTCCATCCCCTGCACCCTTCACGGTTCCATCAACCCTCTCGCTCCTCTACACCCCTCGGTTCATCTGGAATTCTGAGGAGGAAGGGGGAATGGTGACGTCTGGAGTGACAACACCCAAACCCCTGCTCCGGATGTTGATCTCTCGGTTCTGATCCTGTTCACTTCTCTGTGTGGACAGGCCTGTCTTACGGTTCCACACCACTTTCTCCCAGTGACCACTATCTCAACACCACGTCCCTACTCCCTCCCCTCAACCTCTCCCACTTCTCTGCTCTTCACTGCTCACCATCTGAACGCAAACACACGCACAGTCTCCGAGACAGACACATAATGAAGGAAACTAGAACGGCGGAGTGCTGGGGGTGGTGAGAGGAAAGCAGCTTCTGATCCCCGGAGTGTGTGACGGGACCGGGGGGAGGAGCTTCAATCTGTGCCTGACCCCGGGTCTGGGTGATGGGACGGTGTGGGGTGAATTTCATTCATTGTTTGTATTTCTGTATCCGTGTAATGAACCGGTGCAGAGGGGGCATACCTGGGAGTAAAGGTGTGGGCAATCGCAGGGGACATTGTTCGAGTTAGAGGGCTTAACCAATTTGATGCTGTAAGGACGAGATTCTCGGGTGATAGAAGGCGCAAAACTATTGGTAGTTTTGTTCTCAGATTATTGATTGTTTGGTTTATAATTACAGTTAGAATGAGCAGTAAGCATTCCTGCAGGAGAGTTGACTGTTTGCCTTATGGATTGTGGGAGTGCATGGAGACCTCCAGAGTCCCTGACAACTTCAGCTGTAAGAAGGTCATCCAACTGGGTCATCCAGAGTCTATCACCCTGCGTAACAGCGTTGGAACTGGAACTGGATGAACTCGGGATCATTCGGGAAGCTAAGCGGGTGATAGGAAGGACATATAGAGATGTATTTACAGCCAAGGTGCAGGATACAGAAAACTGGGTGACAGACAGGGAAGGTGAAAGGGGTTAAACAGCCAGATCTAGTGTAGAGATCCCTTGTGGTCAACTCGCTCAATAACAGGTAGACCACTTTGGATACTTCTGGATGGGAGGAGAGAGGTGCAAATGACCAAGCAGGGGAAAGTCTCACCGGTCAGGTCTCTGACACTGACTGTGGTTCTGTGGCTCAGCAGGGGAGGGAGTGAGATATGGCGAGCTGTATCGATAGGATTGTCTTTGTTAGTGGAACAAGAAATAGGGACTGTGGAGGAGAACCAGATTCCTCGATAGTATGTTGTCCCCAAAATACAAGATTGTTGCTTGAATTGGGGAGCATGCCTTGTGAGGTTGAATGAACTCGATCTTTTCTCCTGGAAGCGAACGAGGATGAGCAGTGAACAGACAGATGTGTACAGGATAATGAGAGGCATTTATCGCGTGGTCAGTCAGACCCCTTTTGCCAAGGCTGAAATGACTTGCACAAAATCGCATTGATTTATGGTGCTTGGAAGTATGTACAGAGGAGTTGTCACGGTAAGCTTTTTTTTGTTCATAGAGTGGTGTGTGCGTGGAGTGGGCTGGCGGCGGCGGTGGTGGAGGCGGATACGATGGGGACTTTTGAGAGACTCCAGTCTGGCTGCATGGAGATTAGAAAAATAGAGGTCTATGGGTAAACAAAACACACAAAATGCTGGTTGAACACAGCAGGCCAGGCAGCACCTATAAGGAGAAGCACCGTCGACGTTTCGGAATGACACCCTTCGTCAGGACTAACTGAAAGCAAAGATAGTAAGAGATTTGAAAGTAGAGGGGGGAGGGGGAAATGATAAATGATAGGAGAAGACCGGAGGGGGTGGGATGAAGCCAAGAGCTGGAAAGGTGATTGGCGAAAGTGACACAGAGCTGGACAAGGGAAAGAATCATGGGACGGGAGGCCTCTGGAGAATGAAAGTGGGGAGGGGAATCACCAGAGGGAGATGGGGAACAGGCAAACAACTAAATATGTCAAGGATGGGGTAATAAGGGGAGGAGGAGCATTAACGGAAGTTAGAGAAGTCAATGTTTATGCCATCAGGTTGGAGGCCACCCAGCCGGTATATAAGGTGTTGTTCCAACCTGAGTTTGGATTCATTTTCACAGTAGAGGAGGCCATGGATAGACATATTAGAATGGGAATGGGACGTGGAATTAAAATGTTTGTCTACTGGGAGATCCTGCTTTCTCTGGCGGGCCGAGCGTAGGTGTTCAGCGAAACGGTCTCCCAGTCTGCGCCGGGCCTCACCAATATATAAAAGGCCACATCGAGAGCACCGGACGCAGTATACCACACCAGCCGACTCACAGGTGAAGTGTTGTCCCACCTGGAAGTTAGTCCTGACGAAGGGACTCGACCCGAAACATCGATAGTGCTTCTCCTTATAGATGCTGCCTGGCCTGCTGAGTTCCACCAGCATTTTGTGTGTGTTGTTTGAATTTCCAGCATCTGTAGCTTTCCTCGTGTTTGGTCCATGGGTAAACACTAGGTCGTTCTAAGTTAGGGGCAAGTGCGGCACAGATCTATGTTGCCTCTGTTATAGACACCAGTATATAGGAATGAAGAGGGAGCCGTTTCTGCAAACGTATGTATGTGCAGGCGTGGCCAAAAATAAAACGAACTTTCAGTTTAACATTAGGGTTGGAAAGAGAACTTCAGATATGTGTATCACTAGATTCTCTTCCACTGAAGGTGCAAACTCTCCAAACAGAACGGTTTCATTTCATTTCAATTTAAGGTTCATTGTAATTTCAACACACAGAACTGCCCATGAATACAGCCAGGACCACACGCATCTCGCCGTGACACTCTGCGGAACAGCGTTGGAACTTGAACTGGATGAACTCGGGATCATTCGGGAAGGTGAGGGGGTGATAGGGAGGGCACATAGAGAGGAATTTACACCCACCGTGTAGGGTACAGGAAATTGGGTGACGGACAGGAAGGGGTTAAACAGACAGACCGTGTGCAGAGACCCCTTGAGGCCAACCCGCTCAATAACAGTTAGACCACTTTGGATACTTCTGGATGGCACTGACTATGATTCTGTGGCTCAGCAGGGGAAGGGGTGAAATATGGCGAGTTGTATCAATGGGATTGTCTTTGTTAGGGGAACGGAAAAGAATACTGTGGACGAGAACGAGATTCCTCGATGGTATGCGGTCGTTACCGTCACCACTATATACGTAGAAAATGGGAGCCGGTGTGCAGTGTGGACAAAATTAGAAAAAAATACATTCAGTTTAAAATGTGGCTAAAGAGTTATGGTTGGAGCGTACAAAATATGTATAAAATATCAAGATAGCAAGCATATGCAGGATATCAGTCAATGCATCACGCATTATGTATACACACACACACACACACACACACACACACACACACACACACACACACACACACACACACACACACACACACACACACACACACACACACACACACACACACACACACACACACACACACACACAAGCATTTATGCAGCTTGAGACCCCGTGGGCATTTTGAATCCCCCGGTAATCTGCAATTGTTCAGAGCAGAGATTGTCTTCTGCCGAGCGAACACTGGGGACAGCACAGACAACTGCCTGGAGGCAGCGGCAGACCGCCCCCACCTCGCTCAGCTCCTTCATATCCTCTCCCATGAAACACTCTCTGAATTTACTCCTGAACTGGAATCGAACTAATATCCCAGCGGTAAGGTTTGCCATTAAAAGGGGAGAGTGGTGGTATAAACTAGAGTTGCAGGGACATGTAAACAAGAACGCCATTACAGATAGTTGAGTGGTTGTTGCTAAGACTTCTGAAAAAGTCAAGAAGCAGAAGGTTGAGCCTGCTGGGACTCATGTTCTGAGCGGCGTGCGTTTCAATGCAGGAAGTATTGTTTGAAGGGCAGATGCGCTCAGGTCAGGGGTCAACGCCTCTAAGCCTGACACGGTAAATATTAGTGAGACTTGATTGCAAGTTGGACAGTACCGTTTGCATAAGGTAGGAACGAGGCACACAACCCTCACTGTGACACGGAGATGTTCTTCAATGGAACACTGAAAGTGTTTCGGTGTCACTGCCAAAACCCACATCTGACATGAACACGCCCCTCATCGTGACACTGACACACTGACAGGCTCTGCACCACAGCAGGAGTTCACCACTCAACGATACCAACACAGAGTCAGGCCCTGCACTGTAACTCGAATACAGTCCTTCATAACATACAGTTATGTCCTCCATAACTATACAGTTATATACAGTCCTCCATAACAGTCCTCATGCATAACACCCTCCCTCTCCAAAACCACACCACCACTCCGTCGCCCTCCTCCTACACGATTCCCAGTCACCGTCACACAGATTGCATTACACCACTCACGTCTCCGTCACCCATCCCTCGGCTACAAGCAACCCCGTTTCGTGACCCACATCCACTCCTGCACAACACACACAAAATGCTGGTGGAACACAGCATGCCAGGCAGCATCTATAAGGAGAAGCACTGTCAACGTTTCGGGCCAGGACTAACTGAATAGAAAGATAGTGAGAGATTAGAAAGTAGTTGGGGGGAGGGGGAAATGTGAAATGATAGGAGAAGACCAGAGGGGATGGGATGTAGCTAAGAGCTGGAAAGTTGATTGGCGAAACTGACACAGAGCTGGAGAAGGGAAAGGATCTTGGGACGGGAGGCCTAGGGAGAAAGAAAGAGGGAGGGGCGCGCCAGAGGGAGATGGAGAACAGACAAAGAGTGATGGGCAGAGAGAGGGACAAACACAAACAACTAAATAAGGAGGGGTTCCCCTTCTTACCCCATATACCGGCTTCCAAACTGATGGCATGAACATTGACTTCTTTAACTTTCGATGATGCCCCTCCCCTTCTTACCCCATCCCTGATACATTTAGTTTTTTTTTTCTCTCTCTCTGTATTACACCTCCCCCAGTTCCACCGGATATCGATCACCAGGATCTGAATCTATCCACAACTCTGCATGCTCAGGCCGGTCACGTGATTCCACACCACTTGCATCAGTGGCTGCAAACTCGCCACCCTTTCCCTGGCCTCCTCTCTCCTCCCCTTCCTTCCTCTAACGGCAGCACACAATCCGCTCACACACACACACCATCTCCGAGAGACACACACAATTCAAGACTACTGGAAAGCCGAAAGGCTGGGTATCGGTGAGTGGGGAGAACGGAGGAGGGAGAGGGCTGCAGACTTTTGCTGACTCCGGTAGGGTGTGCTGCGACGGTGCGGGAGGTACATGTCTAACCCCGGGAGTGTGATGGGATAATATTTAGGGAACTTCGCTGGTTATCCGACGAATGGACTGCGCGTTTGGACGTTGAGGACGGAGTTTCACTCTGTGTGTGACCCCGGAGTGTGTGTTGAAACAATATGGAGGGAGTTGCTCTCTGTGTATGATCCCGGGGGGGTGTGATGGATCGTTGCGGAGGGAGCGTTACTCAGTGCATGTTTCCAGGAGTGTGTGATCGGATTTTATGGAAGGATTAACACTCTGTCTGTGACTCCTTGCCATGGGTCAGTGGATTTAGGCGTTTAAACAGACTCCAATCGGAGACAGGGAGCAAGAAAATGGTGCCTCACACGTTCTGCTCCAACGGCTGCAAACTGAACACCCTTTCTGTGGCCTCACTCTCCTCCCCTTCCTTCCTCTTTTCACAGCACACCATTCCTTCTCTATGATTCTTTCTTTATAATATATTTTATCGAATGAACGGCACAATATAGAATACATAATGGATTACATTTTCCTCCATTTTGCTTTTGTAACTTACCCCTAAACAAACCTCCCCTCACCCGCCCTCCCCGAACATACAATGACAGCTAATGTATTTACAATACAACACTTCACAAATACAAGTACGGACATTTCACAGCCACACCCCCACACTACTTCAAGACGAAGTCCCACACACATCTACAACATCTCAGATGATCCAGAATAGACTCATATTACAATTCATCAACCACCCTGTGAGGTAAACCATATGCGTGTTAAAAGGGAAGCAACTTCCCAAGTACAATCAAATGCCCTCAACTAGTAGGTAATTCATTATGACTCCCAAAATATGACAAGAAAGACCCCCATTTCGAATAGAACTTTCTCACTAACGCTCTCAGAGTAAATTTAATCTTTTCTAATTTCAGAAAAAAAAACATTAAGTCATCTAACCAAGCAACTGCAGATGGGGGAGTGGCAGATTTCCGGACCAGCAAGATTCTCCTACGGGCCAAAATCGATGTAAGTGAAATGATATCCGACTGGTTTGCATTTAAACCCAAAACATCATCTGCCACATCAAATACAGCTTTAAGCGAGCAAGGTCTCAGTGTCACCCCAAAATCTCACTGATAATTTTAAAAACCAGTTCCCAATAGCCATCAAGCCGAGGGCAAGACCAAAATGCATGCACGAAACCAGCCGGAGAGAAGGAACACCTGTCACAGCCAGAGTCTGTGCCAGGATATCTCTCAGCACGCCTGGCTTTACTTAAATGTACAGTGTAAAACTTTAAATTGTATGAGCCCGGGTCTAGCACATGATGACGAGGAATGAACCCTATTCAGTGCTTTTGCCCAATATCCCTCAGCCAGATCCACACCAAGGTCATCCTCCCAGCTAGTCGTAGTTTTGTTTAGATCTTGAACTCCGAAAGACATCAGCTGAGACTGTAGTACCGTGATCAGCCATTTATTATTAAAGCTAAGAGTGAGTTTGTCGCACAACATAACAGGTGGTAGTTCAGGAAAAGAGGGAAATTCATCCTTGAAAAAGTGGAGAATCTTCAGGTATTGAAAAAAATGATTATGCGGAAGGCCATATTTACTGCACAGTTTATCAAAACTATTAAATATGTTATCAGTGCACAAATCCTTAAAGCGCATAAGACCGTTCAAACCCCATTGTCTAAAAACTGAATCGAGGATGGAGGGAAGAAATAGATTGTTTCGATGAATGGGACCCAGAATTGAACTGATGTGAACTTATAATGCCAGCCAAATTGATTAAAATTTTTAAGGGTGGACAGCACGACAGGGTTAGATGTGAATTGAGAGGATTTCAATGGGAATGTTCTATGACCCCTCTCCTAACAACTTGAAATAATGTAGTTGACTTAAGTGCAATAGAAAGAGCCTCAGCAGCAATTGCAAAAAAGATTCTATGTTTCGTAAGTGGGTCGGTGAGCAGCTCGACGTCCTGGTCCATATATGTACCAAAGAAATCGGTATGTATGGGAAGGTGTTACTGCAAAATGAGGTCAGGGATTTTGCTATTAAATTAAAAGGCAGGACCACAACCCGTCCCAGTGTGCCCAGACACAGGAAGACCATACAGTTCAGCACGTGGCTCAAGCTACGGTGCAGGTGGGAGGGCTTCAAAATTCATTGTGTTTATTCCAAGGAACGTGAGATGTCACAGAAGAGATGGAAGACGATTTACACATAAACTGGAGGGGGACAGATATCCTAGAGGGAAGGTTTGTTAGTACTGTGCATGAAAGGTTTTGGGAGAGTAGTTTTTCTCGAGGTGCAGGGGGATGGGATTCAGAGCTCGAGAGCAGATAGCGGAGTCGATATGGAGACAGATGTTGTTCAGACCTCAGAAAAAGGCAGGAATCAAAAGGTTTTGCATCATGCGACTGGTCCCCTGAGCTCCGTATATTTCAATGCAGGAAGCTTCTGAGAAGCGCAGTTGAGCGCAGGGCATGAATCAACACAATGAATTATGATATTGTAGCCGTTATTGAGAATAGGGTGCAGGAGGGACAAGCAGGACAGCACGATATTTCGGGTTTCCCTATTTTCAGACGTCAGAAAGCGGAAGAATTACAGGAGGAGGGGTGACATTACAGGGCTGAGCAAATGCCACCGCAAAACACAGTCAGAACAGACAAGAGAACTTGTCTAAGTGAGGCTTTATGGGTGGAAACATAGAAACAGAAAATTACAGCAGAATACAGGCCCTTCGGTCCACAGAGTTGCGCCCAACATGTCCCGACCTTAGAAGTTACTAGGGTTACACGTAGCCCTCTATTTTTCTGAGCTCCATGTACCAGTACAAAAGTCTGTTTAAAGAGCCTATTGCATCCGCCTCCACTCCCGTTGCCGGGAGCACATTCCACACACGCATCGCTCTCTGCGTATAACACTTACCCCTGACACCTTCTGTGTCCCTAGACCCCAGCACCTTAAACCTGTGTGTTCCTGTGGCAACCATTTTATCCTGTGAAAAAGCTTCTGTCTATCCACACGATCAATGTCTCTCATCATCTTATACACATCCATCAGGTGACCTCTGTGATCATCCGTCGCTCCAAGTAGAAATGGCCGAGTTCCCTCATTCTGTTTTCATAAGGCATGTTCCCCAGTCCAGGCAACTTCCGGTTTACTTCCTATAGTGAGGCGACCAGAACTGAGCACAGTCCTCCAAGTGGAGTCTGACCAGGGTCCCATGCGTCTGCAGCATTACCTCTGGGCTACTAAATTCAATTCGACGGTTTACGATGGCCAATACACCGTGTGCCCTCTTAAGCACAGAGTCAACCTGCGCAGCTGCTTTGAGTTTCCTATGTACTCGGACCCCAAAATCCCTCTGATCCTCCACACTGCCATTAGTCTTGCCATTAATATAATATTCTTCCATCATATTTGACCTACCAAAATGAAACACTTCACTCTTGTTTGGGTTGAACTCCATCTGCTGTTTCTCAGCCCTGGTTTGCATTCTGAAAATGTCCCGGTGTAACTTCTGACAGCCCGCAACTCTATCCACAACATCTCCAACCTTTGTATCACCAGCAATCTTAATAACCCATTCCTTCACTTCCTCACCCAGGTCATTTCTAAAAATCAGGAAGAGTGAATGTCCCAGAACAGATCCCTGAGGCACAAAACTGATCTCCGAACTCCATGCAGAATATGACCCGTCTACAGCCACGATGGACAACCACTTCTATGGGCTAGCCAGTTCTAGATCTACAAAGTAAGTCCCCTTGGATCCCATCCTCCTTACTTTCTCAATAAGCCTTGCATGGGGTACTTTAACAAATGCCTTGCTGAAATCCACATACACTACATCTACTGGTCTTCCTTCATCAATGGGAATGAGGAAATGAGGAAAAAGAAAAGTATCGCCATGTAGTCCAATGAACAGTCTGCTGGATTAGGAGGAACAGATCTGCAGAGAGATCGCAGTGTTAGAACCATAGAACCATAAATCATTACAGCAGAGAAACAGGCCTCTAGGCCCTTCCTGGCTGTGCCGAAACATTTTTCTGCCTAGTCCCTCCATACAACTCTCATCCATGTACCTGTCCAAGTTTTTCGTAAATGTTCAAAGTGAGTCCGCATTTGCCAATTCATCTGGCAGCTCATTCCACAATCCCACCACTCTGTGTGTGAGGAAGCCCCCCCAAAGTTCACTTTAAACTTTCCCCACATCACCCTTAACCCATGTCCTCTGGCTTTATTTCTCCCCTAGCCTCGGTGCAATAAGCCTGCTTGAATTCACTCTATCTCTACCCATCATAATTTTATATACCTCTATCAAATCTCCTCTCATTCTTCTACGCTCCAGGGAATAAAGTCCTAACCTATTCAACCTTTCTCTGTAACTCAGCTTCTCAAGTACCGGCAACATCCTTGTAAACCTTCGCTGCACTCTTTCAACCTTATTAATATCCTTCCTGTAATTAGGTGTCCAAAACTTCACACAGTACTCAAAATTCTGCCTCACCAACACCTTATACAACCTCCCCATAACATTCGAACTCTTATACGCTATACTTTGATTTGTAAAGGTCAACGTACCAAAAGCTATCTTTACGACTCTGTCTACCAATGAAGCCACCGTTACGGATTTTTGTTTCTGAATTCCCAGATCCCTCTCTTCTGCTGTACTCCTCAGGACCCTACCATTTACCCTGCATGTTTTACCTTGGTTTGTCCTTCCAAAGTGCAAAACCTCACACTTGTCTGTATTAAGCTCTACCAACCATTTTCAGCCCATTTTCCCATCTGGTCGAAATCCCTCTGCATGCTTTGGAAACTTTCCCCACTGTCCACCATTTCTCCAATCTTTGCATTATCAGCAAATTTGTTAATCGAAGTTACCACATTATCATCTAGATCATTGATAGAGATGACAAACAACAATGGACCCAATGCTGATCCCTTTGGCACACTACTAGTCACAGGCCTCCACTCAGAGAAGCAATCGTCTACTACCACTCTCTGGTTTCTCCCACTGAGACAATGTCTAATCCAATTTACCACCTCATCATGTATACCTAGCGACTGAATCTTCCTGACTTAACTCCCATGCGGGACCTCATCAAAGGTTTTACTGAAGTCTATGTAGACAACATCCACTGCCTTCCCTTCATCCACTTTCCGGGTGACCTCCTCGAAAAATTCTAATAGAATTGTTAAACATGACTTACCACAAACAAAGCCACTGCGACTCTGCCTAATAATTCCCTGCCTGTCCAAAGACTTGTAGATGCTATCTCCTAGTACTCCTTCCAATAATTTACCTACACAGACGTCAGACTTAATGGCCTATAATTTCCCGGATCAATTTTAGAGGCTTTTTTAAACAACGGAACAACATGAGCTCTTCTCCAATCCTCCGGCATCTCACCCGTGGAATCCGACATTTTAAATATATCTGGCAGGGCCCCTGCAATTTCAACACCTGTCTCCTCCAAGGTCCGAGGAAATACCCTGTCAGGTCCTGCGGATTTATCTACTCTGATTTACCTCAAGACAGCAAGCACCTTCTCCTCTTCAATCTGTGTAGGATCCATCACCTCACGACTTGTTTCCCTTATTTCCATTGATTCCATGTCAGTTTCCTTATTGAAGACAGACGAAAAAAAAAAAAACATTTAAAATCTCACCCATTTGTTTTGATTCCATACGTAGCGCACCAGTATGATCTTTTAGAGGTCCAAATTTATCCTTTACTATCCTTTTGCTCTTAATATACCTGCAGATGCTCTTTGGACTTTCCTTCACCTTGATTACCAAAACAACCTCCTGTCTTCTTTTAGCCCTCCTGATTTCTTTCTGAAAGATTATTTTGCAGTTTTTGCACTCGCCAAACACCTTATTTGCTCATTGTTTCCTATACTTGACTTATATCTCTCACTTCTTCTTTATCTGAGTTCCAATATCCCTTGAGAACCAGGGTTGCTTATTCGTATTCACTTTGCCTTTATTCCTGACAGGAACATACAAGCTGAAAATTTCTACTTTGAAGGCCTCCCACTTAGCCATCACATTCTTGCTAGAGATCAACTTGCCCCAATCCACGGTTTTGCATTTTTATTTCTTCAAATATAGCCTTTTTCCAGTTTAGAACTTCAAACCGAGGACCAGATCTACCTTGTACATGATCATTTTCAAACTAAAGGCGTTATGATCACAGTAACCAAAGGGCCCCCCGTACAGAATTTCATCACCTGTCCTAACATTTTTTTCCTAATAAGAGATCTAATATTGCATCCTCTCTAGTTAGTACCTCTATTTATTGATTTAGAAAATTTTCCTGAACACATTTTACAAACTCTATCTCGTTTGGACCTTTAAAAGTATGGGAGACCCAGTCAATATGTGGAAAATTAAAATCCCCTACTATCACAACTTTATGTTTCCTGCAGTGGTCTGCTTTCTCTCTGCGGATTTGCTTCTCTAGTTCTCGCTGACTATAGGGTGGTCTATAATACAACCCCAATAATGTGGTCATACCATTCCTGTTTCTCAGCTCCACCCATATGGCCTCGGTAGACAAACCCTGCAATCTGTCCTGCCTGAGCACTGTTATAGCATTTTACCTGACTTGCAATGCCCCTCCCACCCTTCATCCCTCTGCCTCTATCACGTCTGAAACATCGGAACCCTGGAACATTGAGCTGGCAGTCCTGCCCCTCCTGTAGCCAAGTTTCACTAATGGCTGTAATACCGTAATTTCATGTTTCAGTCTACGCCCGCAGCTCGTCTGCCTTCCCCACAATACTCCCTGCATTGAAATAGACACAGCTCAGGAGATTATTACCACCACGCACAACCCTTCCAGTTGTTACTTCGCAAAAACTTTTAACATAATTTGTTTTCACCCCCGCTCCACTCTCGGCTCTGGCACTCTGGTTCCCATCTCCCTGCCAATCTAGTTCAAATCCTCCCCAATAGCACCATCAAATCACCCTGCAAGGGTCTTGGTGTCCTTTTAGTTCAGGTGTAACCCGTCTCTCTTGTACAGTTCCCAAATGCCCCAGATGGTTCGACTCCTTTCCTGTTCGATTGCATTTTTCCTATTTAATGTGGTCATACCATTCCTGTTTCTCAGCTCCAGCCATATGGCCTCGGTACACAAACCCTCTAATCTCTCCCGCCCAAGTACTGCAGTAGCATTTTCCCTGACTAGCAATGCCAACGCCCCGTTCATTTCTCTTCCTCTATCACATCTGAAACATCGGAACTCCAGTCCTCCCCCTCCTGTAGCCAAGTTTCAGTAATGGTTATAATGTCGTAATTCCATGTGTCAATCAACGCCCTCAGTTCGTCAGCCTTCCCCAGAATTCTCCGAGCATTGAAATAGACACACCTCAGAAGATTATTATCAGCACACACAACCCTTCTATTTCTGATTTTGCAAGAACTGTTAACAACATTTATTTTCACCTCAGCTCCACTGTCTGCTCTGGAACACTGTCTCCGATTCCCCTGCATATCTGGTTTTAAATCTCCAAAAATCACTAACAAAACTCCCTTGGCACCCTTGTAGTTTAGGTGTAACCCATCTCTCCTGTACACATCCCACCTGTCACAGAAGATTAATAGCAAACGGATAGTGAGGGATAAAATTGGCTCCTTAGAGAATCAGAGTGGGCAGCTACGTGTGGAACCAAAAGAGATGGGGGCGATTTTGAACAATTTCTTTCCATCGGTGCTCACTAAGGAGCAGGATATTGAATTGTGAAAGGTAAGGGAAACAAGTAGGGTAGTTATGGAAACGATGACGATTAAAGAAGAGGAAGTACAAAAGATTTTAAAGAATATAAAAGTGGATAAGTCTCCCGGTCCTGACAGCATTTTCCCTGGGACATTGAGGGAAGTTGGTGTAGAAATAGCAGGGTCTCTGACAGAAATATTTCAAATGTCATTAGAAACGGTGATGGTGCCAGAGGATTGTTGAATTGCTCATGTGGTTTAAAAAGGGTTCTCAGAGTAAACCTAGCAATTATCGGCCTGTAAGTTTGACGTCAGTGGTGAGTGAATTAATTGTAGGTATTCTCAGAGATAGTATATATAATTATCTGGATAGACAGGGTCTGACTAGGAGCAGTCAACATGAATTTGTGCGTGGAAGGTCATGTTTGACAAAACTTTTTGAAATTTCTGAAGAGGTTACGAGGAAAATTGTCGAGGATAAAGCACTGGATGTTGTCCATATGGATTTCAGTAAGGCCTTTGACAAGGTTCTACACGGAAGGTTAGTTAGGAAGGTTTAATCGCTGGGTATTAATATTGAAGTAGAAAATTGGATTGAACAGTGGCTGATAGGAGATGCCAGAGAGTCGTGGTGAATAACGGTATGTCAGGTTGGAGGCCGATGATTACTGGTGTGCCTCAGGGATCTGAATTGGGTCCAATGATGTTTGTCATGTACATTAATGATCTGGATGATGGGGTGGTAAATTAGATTAGCAAGTATGCAGATGATAGTAAGATATCGGACATACATGGTAAATTGTAGGCCATTGAGGAATGCAGTAGAACAGTGTGATCTGGGAATAATGGTGCATAGTTCCCTGAATGTGGAATCTCGTGTGGATAGCGTGGTGAAGAAAGCTTTTGGTACGCTGGCCTTTAAAAAATCAGAGCATTGATTATAGGAGTTTGGATGTAATGTAATGTTAAAATTGTACAAGCCATTGGTGAGGTCAAATTTGGAGTTTTGTGTACAGTTCTGGTCACCGAATTATAGGAAAGATGTCAACAAATTAGAGAGAGTACAGAGGAGATTTACTGGAGTGTTATCTGGGTTTCAGCACCTATGTCACAGGGAAACAAGTTAGGTCCTTATACGTTGGCGCGTAGAAGGTTGAGAGGGGACGATAGAGGTATTTAAAATTATGAGGGGAATATATAGAGTTGACGTGGATAGGCTTTTTCATTGAGAGTAAGCGAGATTCAAACAAGAGGACATGAGTTGAGAGTTAAGTTGCAAATGTTTAGTACGTAAAATGAGGGGGGACATCTTTATTCAGAGAGTGGTAGCTGTGTGGAACGAACGTCCAGTAGAAGCGGCAGAGGCAGGTACGATTTTGTCATTAAAAAATGAATAGGTATATGGACAGGAAAGGAATGGAGGTTATTGACTAAGTGCTGGCTCGTGGGACTATGTGACAGTATGCGTTCAGCACCGACTAGAAGGGCCGAGATGGCCTGTGTCCGTGTTATAATTGTGATATGGTCATATGGTTATATTAAGAGGTCCCAATTATCCTGAAATCTGAAACCCTGCCCCTACTCCAGTTCCTCAGCCACATGTCATCCTCCAGAGCATCCTACTCTTACTCTCTCTGGCACGTGACGTAGGTATCAATCCTGTGATTACCACCCTCGAGAACTTGCATTTAACTTCCTACAAAACTGTCTATACTCACGCTTCAGGACCTCTTCACTGTTTCTTCCTTTGTCATTGCTACCCATGTGTACCAAAACTTCCGAGAGTCACTAACCACCACAGATCCTCCTGCCTGTACGTCTAACTAAAGACTCCCCGATCACTACCGCTCTCCTCGTCTTCCACCCTCCATTCTGCACTGCAGAACCAGACTCAGTGGCAAACATCTGGCCGCCACAGCTTGTTCCAGGTAAGTCATCGACCCCAACAGTATCCAAATTGGTATACATATTTTGGAGGGCAATGGCCACAGGGGAAACCTGCTTGCCCTGCCCTTTTCTCTTCCCTCGCCTGACCGTAACCCAGTTAACTGTGCGCTGCTCCTTTGGCGTAACAACCTACGTGAAACTATTATCTATAAATTCCTCATTCTCCCGAATGGTCCGCAGGTCATCCAGCTCCAGCTCCAGTTCCGTAAAGCGGTTTGTTAGGAGCTGCAGCTGAATGCACTTCCCGCAGGGGCACCGGATGTCTCCCTGATATCCTACATCCTGCAAGAGGAATATTCCAACATCCTGCCCGGCACTCTCTCTACTCCAAGCGAAAAAAAAATCAAAAAAACAACTACCGGAACCGGTTCTCACCTCTGGCTGTTCATGCCGAAGCCTGTTGAGCCAATGCCTTGTCACTCTGCTCCTTCTCATTATCTGCCCGCTCTCAGCGCTGCCTGCTGTATATGGCGGTCTTTTTTAAACCTTTGGTGCTCTACGTCACGCGCCTGCGCAGTGTTGTCTCACTTCCACAGCAGTGAAAGACAAACTTTCTCTCCGAGATACCTTTACTCTTTCACTCTCAGCCTCTTGCTTCTGTTTAAAAAGGATGTTGGGCTTCATTGCTTGTGGGATTGACTATAAGTTGATTGAGTTTATGCTGCAACTGCACAGAGGAGTGATGAGGACGTACCTGGAATACTGCATGCAGTTCCTGTCTCCTTAATTGAGAAAGCATGTACTGATTTCGATGCCGGTGCAGAGCAGTTTCACCAGGTTAATTGCAGGGATGAGGGGATTAGACTATGAGGAGAGATTGAATCTCCTGCGACTCTATTCATTGGAATTCAGAATATGAGAGGAGATCGTATAGAAACAGTTAAAATATGAAAGGTGATAGAAAAGATAGAGGCAGGGAAACTTTTATCTAATAATAAAAATGACTTGGATGAGGAAGTGGAGGGATGGGTTAGCAAGTTTGATGTTGACACAAAGGTTGGGGTGTTGAGGATAGTGTGGAGGGCTGTCAGAGGTTACAGCGGGACATTGATAAGATGCAAAACGGGGATGAGAACTGGCGGATGGAGTTCAAACCAAATAAGTCTGAAATGCTTCATTTTTGTAGGTCAGATATGATGGCAGAATAGAGTATTAATGGTAAGACTCTTGGCAATGTGGAGAATCAGAGTGATCTTGGGAATCGAGCCCATAGGACGTTCAAAACACTGCGCAGGTTGACGCAGTAGTTATGAAGGCATATGTTATAGTGGCCATCATCAATGGTAGAATTGAATTTAAGAGAAGAGAGGTAATGTTGCAGCTATAGCGGACGCTGGTCAGATCCCACTTGGAGTACTGTGCTCAATTTTGGTCGTCTCACTGCAGGATGGATTTGGAAGCCATAGAAAGGGTGCAGAGGAGTATGTCTTATGAGGATAGTTTGAGTGAATTCGTTCTTTTCTCCTTGGAGTGACGGAGGATGAGAAGTAACCTGATAGAGGTGTACAGGATGTTGCGAGGCGTTTATCATGTGGATAATCAGAGGCTTTTGTTCCCAGGGCTGAAATGGTTGCCACAAGAGGACACAGGCTTATGTTGCTGGGGTCTAGGTACATAGGAGATGTCAGGGGTAAGTTTTTTTTAACTCAGAAATGGATGTGACCGTGGAATGGGCTGTCGGCAAACGTGGTGGAAGCGGATACAGTAGGGTATTTTTAGAGACTTTTTGATAGGTGCATGGAGCTTAGGAAAATAGAGGGCGGTAGGTAAGCTTATTAATTTCTCGGGTCGGGACATGTTCGACACAACCTTATGGGCCGAAGGGCCTGTATTTTGCTGTAGGTTTTTTTTATGTTTTATGTGATGAAACATAGATGAAACCTTAATTAGGGGACAATGCCAAGAATCTTACCAATAACGCATCATCCACTTTCTCATTCAGGTCATTGTTAATAGTGCAAACAACTTTCCTGCCTCTATCGAATCTCTCAGGTTTCATGTTTTATCTGTTTCTATACGATCTCCTCTCCTATTCTGAATTCCAGCGAGTAGAGTCGCAGGTACTCAATCTCTCCTCATATTCTAACACCAATATCTCTGCAATTAACATGGTGAATCTCAACTGAAACGCCTTTGAAACCTGTACCAGTACCTGTAACTGATTTCGGGAATATGCGATGAGAAAGTGTAGACGGAGCTTCATTCTGTGTCTCAAACCTTTGTGTCTGATCCCGGGATTGTGTGATGGGACAGTGTGGAGGGAGATTCACTCTGTGTCTGACCTCGAGAGTGTGTGATGAGACGGTGTGGAGGGAAATTCCCTTTGTGTCTGATCCAGGGAGTGTGTGATGGGACGGTGTGGAGGTAGATTCACTCTGTGTCTGACCCCGGTTTTGTGTGATGCGACAGTGTGGAGGGAAATTCCCTTTGTGTCTGATCCCGGGATTGTGTGATGGGACAGTGTGGAGGGAGATTCACTGTGTCTGACCACGGGAGTGTGTAATGGGACGGTGTGGAGGGAGATTCACTCTGTGTCTGACCCCGGGAGTGTGTGATGGGACGGTGTGGAGGTAGATTCACTCTGTGTCTGACCCCGGGTTTGTGTGATGCGACAGTGTGGATGGAAATTCCCTTTGTGTCTGATCCCGGGATTGTGTGATGGGACAGTGTGGAGGGAGATTCGCTCTGTGTCTGACCCCGGGTTTGTGTGATGGGACGGTGTGGAGGGAGATTGACTCTGTGTCGGACCCCGGGAGTGTGTAATGGGACAAAATGTGGGGAACCTGTGGAGTTTGTTGCAGCTGTGGAAGCCAGGTCGCTGGGTGTATTTAAGGCAGAAATTGATCGGTTGTTGATTGGACACGGCATCAAAGGTTATGAGGAGAAAGCCGTGAAGTGGGTTTAAGGAGGTTTAAAAAAAGGATCAGCTATAATCGAATGGCGGAGCAGACCCAATGACCGAATTCTGCTCCAATGTCTTGTGGTCTTATGGTCTAACAGAGGAACTTAAAATAAGACCAACAGATAGTCAATAGACAATAGACAACAGGTGCAGAAGTAGACCATTCGGCCCTTCGAGCCTGCACCTCAATTCTGAGATCAAGGCTGATGATCTACGATCAATACCCGGTTCCTGCTTTGTCCCCATATCTCTTGATTCTCCTATCCATAAGATACCTATCTAGCTCCTTCTTGAAAGCATCCAGAGAATTGGCCTTCGCAGCCTTCCGAGGCAGTGCATTCAAGGCCCCCACAACTCGCTGGGAGAAGAAGTTTTTCCTTAACTCTGTCGTAAATGACCTACCCCTTATTCTCAAACCATGCCCTCTGGTACTGGACTCTCCCAGCATCTGGAACATATTTCCAGCCTCTATCTTGTCCAATCATTTAATAATCTTATATGTTGCAATCAGATCCCCTCTCAATCTCCTTAATTCCAGCGTGTACAAGCCCAGTCTCTCTAACCTCTCTGCGTAAGACAGTCCAGACATCCCAGGAATTAACATTGTGCATCCACGCTGCACTTCCTCTATAGCAAGGATGTCCTTCCTTAACTCTGGAGACCACAACTGTACACAATACTCCAGGTGTGGTCTTACCAGGGCAGTGTACAAATGCAAAAGGATTTCCTTGCTCTTGCACTCAATTCCCTTAGTAATAAAGGCCTACATTCCATTAGCCTTCTTCACTGCCTGCTGCACTTGCTCATTCACCTTCAGTGACTGATGAACAAGAACTCCTAGATCTCTTTGCATTTCACCCTTACCTAACTCTACACCGTTCAGATAATAATCTACCTTTCTGTTCTTACTCCCAAAGTGGATAACCTCACACATATTCTCATTAAACGTCACCTGCCAAGTATCTGCCCATTCACTCAGCCTATCCAAGTCACTCTGAATTCTGCTAACATCCTCATCACATGTCACACTGACACCCAACTTAGTATCATCAGCAAACTTTCTGATGTTATTCTCAATGCCTACATCTAAAACATTGATGTAAATCGTAAGCAGCTGTGGTCCCAATACCGAGCCCTGTGGCACCCCACTAGTCACCACCTGCCATTCCGAGAAGCACCCATTCACCGTTACCCTTTGCTTTCTATCTGCCAACCAGTTTTCTATCCATGTCAATATCTTCCCCCCTAATGCCATGAGCTCTGATTCTACCTACCAATCTCCTATGTGGGACCTTATCAAATGCCTTTCTAAAATCGAGGTACACTACATCCACTGGATCTCCCTTGTCTAACTTCCCGGTTACATCTTCGAAAAACTCCAATAGATTAGTCAAGCATGATTTGCCCTTTTAGAATCCATGCTGTCTCGGCCCAATCCTATCATTGATATCTAGATATGTCACTATTTATTCTTTAATAATGGACTCCAGCATCTTCCCCACTACTGATGTTAGGCTGACAGGACGATAGTTCTCTCTTTTCTCCATCCCTCCTTTCTTAAAAAGCGGGATAACATAAGCCATTCTCCAATCCTCAGGAACTGATCCTGAATCTAACGAACATTGGAAAATGATTACAAATGCATCCGCAATTTCCAGGGCCAACTCCTTTAGTACCCTAGGATGCAGAACATCCGGACCTGGGGATTTGTCAGACTTCAGTCCCATCAGTCTACTCATCACCGTTTCCTTCCGAATGTCAATCTGTTTCATTTCCTCTGTTATCCTATGTCTTTGGCCCATCCATACATCTGGGAGATTGCTTGTGTCTTCCCTAGTGAAGGCAGATCTGAAGAACTTATTAAATTCTTCTGCCGTTTCTCTGTTTCCCATAACAATTTCACCCAATTCATTCTTCAAGGGCCCAACATTGTTCTTAACTATCTTCTTTCTCTTCACATACCTAAAAAAGTCTTTTGCTATCCTCCTTTATATTCCTGGCTATCTTGCGTTCGTACCTCATTTTTGCTCCCCGTATTGCCATTTTAGTTAAGTTCTGTTGTTCCTTAAAAATTTCCCAATCATCTGTCCTCCCACTCACCTTAGTTTGTCATACTTCCTTTTTTTTAATGCTATGCAATCTCTGACTTCCTTTGTCAACCACTGTGGCCTCTTTCCCCCTTTGAATGCTTCCTTCTCCGGGGGATGAACTGATTTTGCACCTTGTGCATTATTCACAAGAATACCTGCCATTGCTGTTCCACTGCATTTTCTGCTAGGATATCCGTCCAGTTACCTTTGGCCAGCTCCTCCCTCATGGTTCCATAGTCTCCTTTGTTCAACTGCAACACTGACATCTCCGATCTGCGTTTATCCTTCTCAAAGTTAGATATAGGAACAGTGCCGGACCGTTTGGTCCATCGAGTCCGCTGAGTCATTTCACCATGGCGGATACAATTCCCACACTGCCCAAATCTCCTGCCTTCTCTGCGTGTTTCTTCATGCCCTTAATAATCAGGATCTCTCAATCTCTGACTTCAATATACCCGATGGCGGCCTCCACAGCCGCCTGTGGCAACGACGTCCAGAGATTCAGCACGTACTGTTGAAATAAATTCCCCCCCCCCCAATCTCCGTTCTGAAAGGCGGGCCCTCTTTTCTGATGTGGACCCATTGGTCTCAGACTCTCGCACCACGGGGAAAATTCTCTCCGCATCTGCTGCATCGAGGCTTTGAAACATCCCGTCAGTTTCGGCAACACCCACAACCCACCCTTACGCCCCTCCCCAGTCTTCAGAGTTTCAGCCACCAAATGCTCCTGATTTGATATGCATCTCAATACCGGAATCATCTTCGTGAACTTCATTTCAAAAATTTCCAAAGCAAGCACACCTGGCCGGTTTAGATAACGGACCCAGAACTGTCCACAATCTTCCGCGAGGCCTCGGCAGTGCATTATAAAGTCTCAACTTTGCATCCTTGATTTATATTCGAATCCTCCTCACATGAATGCTACATTGCATTTGGCCTCCTCGCCACCGACTCCACCTCTAAACTAACTTTGAGGGAATCAGCCCAAGTTCTCCCAATTACCTTTGCGCCGCAAATATCTTGTCTTTTCTCAGCATTTGGGAAGTAGTCTATGTTTCTTCTCCCAAAGTGCATGGCCATACAGAAACCCATCCGCCACTTCTTTGCCCATTCTCTCAATCTCTCAGAAGCCTCTCTGTAGCCTCTCTGCTTTCTCAAAACCAACTGTAGATCGGTGACGTCACTGCCCACCCGCACTGACTGAGGTTTCCGGTCGACGATGTCCATCTTCCAGTTAGAGGGAGGTACACGGGCCCAGGTTGTGGAGAGTGCTTCACTCTGTGCCTGGACTTTCACTTTCCGGGCCAGTTTGCCTCGCGTAAATTTCCAAGATCAGCTTTCTAAACTTAGCAGCTGCCATTTATAACCTTTTAAGCCATTTGGATTATTTTTTTAAATGACCTTTGTTTAGTTGTTGATCGTAGACGGGAGCCAGTCTTCTGTTCTGAAAACAGAAACGGTTTGCAGTAATCAGGATCAAGTTAAAAACAAAGGTCTGAAAACAGAAACGGTATGCAGTAATCAGGATCAAGTTAAAAACAAAGGTCTGAAAACAGAAACGGTATGCAGTAATCAGGATCAAGTTAAAAACAAAGGTCTGAAAACAGAAACGGTATGCAGTCATCAAGATCAAGTTAAAAACAAAGGTCTGAAAACAGAAGCGGTATGCAGTAATCAGGTTCAAGTTAAAAACAAAGGTCTGAAAACAGAAACGGTATGCAGTAATCAGGATCAAGTTAAAAACAAAGGTCTGAAAACAGAAACGGTATGCAGTAATCAGGTTCAAGTTAAAAACAAAGGTCTGAAAACAGAAACGGTATGCAGTAATCAGGATCAAGTTAAAAACAAAGGTCTGAAAACAGAAACGGTATGCAGTAATCAGGTTCCAGTTAAAAACAAAGGTCTGAAAACAGAAACGGTATGCAGTAATCAGGATCAAGTTAAAAACAAAGGTCTGAAAACAGAAACGGTATGCAGTAATCAGGTTCAAGTTAAAAACAAAGGTTTGAAAACAAAAACGGTATGCAGTAATCAGGATCAAGTTAAAAACAAAGGTCTGAAAACAGAAACGGTATGCAGTAATCAGGATCAAGTTAAAAACAAAGGTCTGAAAACAGAAACGGTTTGCAGTAATCAGGTTCAAGTTAAAAACAAAGGTCTGAAAACAGAAACGGTATGCAGTAATCAGGATCAAGTTAAAAACAAAGGTCCGAAAACAGAAACGGTATGCATTCATCAGGATCAAGTTAAAAACAAAGGTTTGAAAACAGAAACGGTTTGCAGTAATCAGGCTCAAGTTAAAAACAAAGGTCTGAAAACAAGCTCTATCGATGAAGAAGTCTGCCAGCCCACATCACCTGACTTCCTGCTGCTCAAGAGTTGCAGAATAAGACAATGGGTTATTTACTTTGTTTTGTATGTCCACCATATAAAAAAAATCACATCTCCGTGATGTATGAGGTGACGTATATCTATTCTGATATTAGATCTTATTTCGCACGGTTCACTTTGACATTTGTTTCAAAACTAAGTTGCAGAGTAGATGGATACAATCAGTGAGCATATTAAGCAACTCATCAATTCATGTTGAAAATTTTATGTACTCGATGAAATTAGCTTGACGGCGTTAACGGTGGTTAGCTTGGGTACGTGTGTCTGAAAAGTGGTGATACAATTTGTGTAAAAATCGCAACCATCTTGTGAAATAAAAGGTATGGTTGCTGGTTAATAACTGTCTCTGTACCAGGCGGTGTGCGCCCTAACGCTCCTGTAAGTATTTCCTGATCATTGAGGGGTAATAATGGTTCCAGAAACTGGTGGTGTGAGTACACAAGCTCCTGGACACGTATTCGGATGCTTGAGGGGTATTCACAGTTCCTGAACCTGGTCGTGCGAGTCCTGAGGCTTCTGTAACTGCCTCTAAGTGGTTGAGGGACCGTGACTGCACTGGAAGGTGCGGGGGGCGTCCGGAATCCCTTGTACACACCTCCTTCTGATTGAGGGGTAATAACTGTTCCCAAACCAGGTGGTGTGAGTCCAGACACTCCTGAACATTCTTCCTGAGGTTTGAGGGGCAAGAGCTGTTCCTGAACCTGGTTGTGTGGGTCCAGATGCTCCTGTATCTCCTTCCTGATGGCTGAGGGTAAATATCAGTTCCGGAACTTGGGGTGTGAGACTTGAGGTCAGATAACTACAGTGAATGATTCTGCAAAAAAAGAAAAGGGTCGTTGCAGGGGAATCTCACTTTAGTGAGTTTACACGTGACTATTTAAATCAGCAACGACATGGTGTATCTCTGTGGGTTGAGAATTTCTCGTTCAGAAAACACAATACCGTCACTCACTGTTCGCCGTTCCCCATTTACAGAACACACTTGTTGACAGGGATGGATCAACAAGAAAGGCGCTTTTTATTTCATATCAGCGTGGCAAAACCTCAAGATGGGGCGAAAAAAGAATGCTGAAACAATGGCTCAAAGATGCTGGGAATGAGCTCAATCGAGGAGGAGGTTTGTGCCAGACCATTGAGGATAACTCCACTCCTGGCAAGTGAACCTCGCGAAACACCGTCCCATCACACACTCCCATGTCAGACGGTGATCGCAGCTCGCTCCACACGGTCCAAGCACACGCTTTAGTGGTGATACAAAGCGAAGCTTTCTCCACACTGTCCAATCAAATCCCGGAACGTGACAGAGAATGAAGCTCCCTCCACACCGACTCTACAGCCACACCCGGACTCAGACACAGAACGAATCTCCCTCCACACCATCCCATCACACAATCAGGGGATCAGACACAAAGAGAAGCTCTTTCCACACCGTCCCATAACAAGCTCCAGCCGCCAGACGCAGAGCGAACCTCCCTCCAAACAGTCCCGTTATCACACACTCCGGCATCAGACACAGAGAGAATCACCCTCCACACCATCCCATCACACAACCAGGGGATCAGACAGAAAGTGAAGCTCCTTCCACACTGCCCCATCACAATCTGGGGTGTCAGTCAGAGAGTGAAGCTCCCTCCACACCTTTTCATTACACACTCCTGTGGTCAAATAGTGAGCGAAGCTTCCTGCACACCGTCCGATCACACACTCCCATGGTCAGACAGTGAGCGAAGCTCCCTGCACACCATCCACGCACTAAATCTCCGGATAATACCGAGTGAACCTTCAACCACACCGTCACATTCACAAAATCCAGGGATCAGACACAATGTGAAACTTCCTCCATAGATTCCCATCAGAAACAGTGGTCAAACAGTGAGCGAAGCTTCCTGCACGTCGTCCCATCACACACTCCCGGAATCAGACACAGAGTGAATCTCTCTCCACACTGTCCCATCACACACTCCCTGGGTCAGACACAGAGTGAATCTCACTCCACACCGTCCCATCACACACTCCCCGGATCAGACACAGAGTGAATCTCACTCCACACCGTCCCATCACACACTCCCGGGATCTGACACAGAGTGCAGCACCCTCGACACCGTCCAATCACACACTGCTTGGGTCAGACATAGTACGAACCTCCCTACACACGATCTCATCAATCTCTCCGTGTGTCTGACACAGAGTGAATCACCATGGGATCAGACGGAAAGTGAAGCTAATTCCACACCATCCCATCACAAGCTGCCGCCTCAGACACAGAGTGAAGCTTCTTCCACACCTGTTCATTACACACTCCCATGGCCAGAGATTGAGCGAAGCTTCCTGCACACCGCCCAAGCACTAAATCTCCGGATCATACCGAGTGAACCTTCCTTCACACAGCCCCATTCACACAAACCCGAGATCAGACACAATTTGAAACTCCATCCTCACCGACCCATCACACACACTGTGTTTAGAAACAGAGTGATTCTCACTCCACACCGTCCCATCACTTTTTCCCTGGGACAGACACAGAGTAAATCTCCGACCACACCGTCCCATCACACATTCCCGGGGTCAGACACAGAGTGAATCTCCCTCCACACCGTCCCATCACACACTCCCGGGGTCAGATACAGAGTGAATCTCCCTCAACACCCTCCCATCACACACTCCCGCTGTCTGAAACAAAGTGAATCTGCCTCCACACCGTCCCATCACACACTCCCGGGATCAGACACAGATTGAATCTCACTCCACACCGTCCCATCACACACTCCCGATAACAATTACAGCACGAAAACAGGCCATCTGTGCCCTTCTAGTCCGTGCCGACGCTTACTCTCACGGAGTCCCACTGGCCCGCACTCAGCTCATAACCCTCCATTCCTTTGCTGACCATATGTTATCCAAGTTTACTTTACATGTCAATACCGAACCTGCCTCTGCCACTTCTACCGGAAGGTCATTCCACACAACTACCACTCCCTGAGTAAAAAAAATTCCCCCTCGTGTTACCCTTAAACTTTTGCCCACTAACTCAAATCATGCCCTCTTGTTTGAATCCCCCCTACTCTCAATGGAAAAAGCTTATCCACATCAACTCGATCCATTCTCCTCATTATTTTAAATACCTCTATCAAGTCCCACATCATCCTTTTACTCTCCAAAAAATATAGAACTAACTTGTTCAAACTTTCCCTGTAACTTCGGTTTTGTAACCCAGACCTATACACAATACTCCAATTTCGGCGTTACCAATGCCTTGTACAATTTTAACATTACATCCCAACTTCTGTACTGAATGATCTGATTTATAAAAGCCAGCATACCAAAATCTTTCTTCACCACCCTATCGACATGAGATTCCACCTTCAAGGAAATATGCACCATTACTCCTCGATCACTCTGTCCCACTGCATTCTTCAATGCCCTACCATTTATCATGTATGTCCTATTTAGATTATTCCTACCAAAATGTAGCAACTCACACTTATCAGCATTAAACTCCATCTGCCATCGCTCAGCCCACTCTTCTAACTGACAAAAATCTCTCTGCAAGCTTTGAAAACCTACTTCATTATCCACAACACCACCTACCTTAGTATCATCTGTATACATACTAACTCAATTTACCACCCCAACATCCAGATCATTAATGTATATGACAAGCAACACTGGACCTAATACAGATCTCTGAGGCAAAACCACTACTCACCGGCCTCCAATCTGACAAACCGTTATCCACTACTACTCTCTGGCATCTCCCATGCAGGCACTGTTGAATCCATTTTACTGCTTCAATATTAATACCTAACAATTGAACCTTCCTAACTAACCTTCCGTGCGGAACCTTGTCAAAGGCCTTACTGAAGTCCATATAGACAACATCCACTGCTTTACCCTCGTCAACTTTCCTCGTAACCTCTTCAAAAAATTCAATAAGATTTGTCAAACATGTCCTTCCACGCACAAATCCATGCTGACTGTTCCTAATCAGACCCTGTGTATCCAGATAATTATATATACGATCTCTAAGAATAATTTCCTTTAATTTACCCACCATTGACGTCAAACTCACAGGCCTATAATTGCGAGGTTTACTCTTAGAACCCTTTTTAAACAATGGAACCACATGAGCAATACGCCAGTCCTCCGGCACAATCCCCGTTTCCAATGACATTTGAAATATTTCTCTCAGAGCCCCTGCTATTTCTACCCCAAGTCCCATAGATATCCTGTCAGGACCCGGAAATTTATCTATTTTTATGTTCTTTAAAAATAATAGTACTTCCTAGTTTCCATAATTTCCTTACTTTTTCCCTTACCTTACACAATTCAAAGTCCTTCTCGTTCGTGAATCCAGCGGTCAGACATAGAGTGAAACTCCTCAACACCTTCAGATCACAAATTCTGGAGTCAGACACAGCCTGAATCTACCTCCACACCGTCCCATCACACACTCCCGGGGTCAGCCACACTGTGGAGCTCCCTCCACACCGTCCCATCGCACTCTCCCGTGGACGGACAGAGAGTGAATCTCCCTCCACACTCTCCCATCGCACATTCCCGGGGTTAGACACAGAGTGAATCTCCCTGGATACCGTCCCATCACACATTCCCGCGTTCCGAAGCAGAGTGAATCTCCCTCCACATTGTACCATCCCACACTCGCGTGGTCAGACACAGAGCGAATATCCCTCCAAACCGTCCCATCACACACTCCCTGGAGCAGGCACAGAGTGACGCTCTCCACACACTGTCCCAACACTCACTCCTGGGGTCAGACAGAGAGTGAAACTTCCTCCACAGCGTCCTATCACATACTCCCGGGATCAGATACAGAGTGAAGCTCCCTCCACCCCGTCCCATTTCACACTCCCAGTGTCAGACACAGAGTGAAGCTCCCTACACACCGCCTCATCACATATTCCCGAGTTTCGACAGAGAGATTCACCCTCCACACCGTCCCTTCGCGCACACCCGGGGTCAGACACAGTGTGAAACTCCCTCCACACGGTCTCATAACACACACAGTTGGTCAGACAGTGGGTGAAGCTCCCTCTTCACCGGTCCATCACACAGCTCCGGGTTCAGGCACAAGTGAATCTCCGCACATCGTCACATCACACAATCAAGTTTGTGACTCTGAGTGAAACTCCCGACACACCGTCTAATCAAACATTCCGCGGACAGACCCAGAGTAAAGCGCCCTCTAGAGTTCCGGGTTTCAGTCACAGAGTGAAGCTCCCTCCATACTTTCCCATCACAAATTGCCGAACGCAGACATAGAGTGAAGTTCGCTCCACACTCTTCCACCACCCACTCCCGGGGTCAGACACAGAGTGAGCTTCTCCCTACAACGTTCCTTCACACACTCCGGGATCAGAAATAGAGTTAACCTTCCTTCGCATCGGAAAATCAGACTCTCCAGGGGTCTGAGACAAAGTGTAGTTCCCTTCACACAATCACACTCACAAACACCCGGGGTCAGACACAGAGTGAAACTCTTGACACACCGTCCTATCACACACTCCTCGGGTCAGAGTGTGAACGAGGCTCCCACCAAACCGTTCTATTACATATTCCCGGGGTCCGACGCAGAATGAAGCTCCCTTCACACCGTCCCGTCACAAACACCCGGGGTCAGACACCGAGTGAAACTCACTGACACACCGTCCTATCACACACTCGCCGGGTCAGAGAGTGAACGATGCTCCCTCCAAACCGTTCTATTACATATTCCCGGGGTCAGACACAGAGTGAATCTATTACCACACCGTCTCATCACACAATATAGGGAACAGAAGAAATGTGAATTTCCCTCCACAGCGTCCCATCACCCACTCCCGGGGTCAGACACAGAGTGAATCTCCTTCCACACCGTCCCATCACACACTCCTGGGGTCAGACACAGAGAGAATCTCCCTCCACACCATCCTCTCACTAAACTAGAATGTTTGCGGGGTGGGAACCGAACTGAAGGATTGGGGAAGAGGAGGTTAGCTCACAAATAGAGAAAGCTTGTTGACAGTGCGAAAGGGAGGTTAGGCAGATGATAGAGTGGTGTTGCGCTTAAACCGAAGGCTTGAGATGTGTCTATGTTAACGCAAGATGTGTTCTGAACAAAGCGGATGAGCTTCGAGCGTGGATCACTACTTGGAGATATGAAGCGGTGACCATTACAGAGACAAGGGTGGCTCAGTGACAGGAATTGTTATTTCAAGTGCCAGGTTTTAGATGTTTCAGAAAGGGCAGAGAGGGAGGCAAATGCAGCGGGGGCGTGGCACTGTCGATCATTGATAGCGTCACCGCTGCAGGAATGGTGGACGCCATGGAGGGATTCTCTATGGAGTCTCTGTGAGTGGAGGTTAAGAATAGGAAGGGGTCGATAACTTTACTTGCTGTTTTTTTATAGGCCGCCTAATAGTAACAGGAATATCGATTATGCAGATACGGAATCAGATCCTGGAAAGTTGTAATAATAACGGAGTTGTGATGGGAGTTTTTAATTTCCAAAATATCAATTGGAATCTCCCTAGAGCAAGTGGTTTAGATGGGGTAGAGTTTGTTATGTGTCTTCAGGAAGGTTTCTTGACAGTTAGGCCCACCACAGGATAGGCTGCACTTGATTTGTTTTTGGAAAATGTACCTAGTCAGGTGTCAGATCTCTCAGTGGGAGAACATTTTGGAAATAGTGATCATAATTCTATCTCCTTTACAACAGCATTGGATAGAGACAGGAACAGACAATTTAGAAAAACGTTTAATTGGAGTTAAATGAATTATGATACTATCAGGCAGGACACTGGAGGTTTAAGTTGGAACCAGATGTTCTCAGAAAAACGTACGTAAGAAATGTGGCAAATATAAAGGGGATAATTGTGTAGATTTCTGTATAGGCACGTTCCACTGAGACAGGGAGGTTACGGTAGGATAGAGGAAGCGTGGTGTAGAAAGGCTGTAATAAATCCAATCAAGAAGAAAAGTTTACAAAAGTTTCAGAGAGCTAGGTAATTTTAGTGATCTAGAAGATTATAAGGCTACTAGGAAGGAGCTTAGAAGGAAATTAGCAGAGCAGAACGGGTTATGAGAAGGCCTCAGTGGGCAGAATTAAGGAAACCGCCAACGCATTTTACAGTTTTGTGAAGAACAAGAGGATAAGAAGTGAAAGAATAGGACCTATCAAATGTGACAGTGGGAAAGTGTAATGGAAACTGAGGAAATAGCAGAGGTACTTCATGAACACTTCACTTCAGTATTCACTGTAGAAAGAGGATCTTAGAGATTAAAGTGATGGCTTGCAGCAGACTGAAAAGCTTCAGCATGGAGATATTAAGAGGGAGAATGTTCGGGACCTTTTGGAAAACATCAAGTTGGATTAACCGCCAGAACCGGACGAAATGCAACCCAGGATACGCTGGGAGGCGAAGGAGGAGATTGCTGAGACTCTGCCGATTATCTTCACATCATACATGAGGACGAGAGAGGTTCCGCAAATTGGAGTGTTGCGGATGCTGGTCCGTCATTCAAGAAAGGGAGTAGAGATAGCCCAGGAAATTATAGACCACTGTTTCCTACCTCACTGGTTGGTAAGTTGATGGAGAAGATCCTGAGCGGCGGGATTTTTGAACATTTGGAGAGGTATAATATGTTTAGGAGTTGTCAGCTTGGCTTTGTAAAGGGCAGATGGTGCCTTACGAGACTGATTGAAATTATGTGGGGATGTGACTAGCTCTCTATATTCTTTCAGGATAGACAGGGAGGGAGGCAAAAGTGGTGGGGGGCGTGTCACTGCCGATCATTGATATTGCCACCGCTGTAGGAAACGTGGACGCCATGGAGGGATTGTCTATGGAGTGTCTGTGGGTGGAGGTTCGAAACAGGAAGGGAACAATAATTTTACTTGGTGTTTTTATAGGCCGCATTAATAGTAACAGGAATATCGAGGATGCAGATAGGGAAACAGATCCTGGAAAGGTGCAATAATAACGGAGTTGTCGTGATGGGAGTTTTTATTTTCCCAAATATCAATTGGCATCTCCCTGGAGCAAATGGTTTAGATGGGGTAGAGTTTGTTAGGTGTGTTCAGGAAGGTTTCTTGACACAATATGTAGAAAGGCCTACAGCAGGAGAGACTATGCTTGATTTGGTTATGGAAATTGTACCTGTTCCGTTGACGATCTCCAGACATTTTGGAGATAATGATCATAATTCTATCTCCTTTACAATAGCATTGGAAAGAGATAGGAACTGACAATTTAGAAAATCGTTTAATTGGCTATCTGGCTGTCAGGCAGGACATTGGAGGCATAACGTGGAAACAGATGTTCTCAGGAAAAAAGTACATAAGAAATGTGACAAACATTCAGGGGGTAATTGTGTAGAGTTCTGTACTGGAGTTCTTCCAATGATACAGGGAGGCTATGGTAGGACAGAGGAACCGTGGTGTTAAAAAAACTGCTATAAATCCAGTCAAGAAGAAAAGAAACGTTTACAAAAGTTTCAGAGAGCTACGTGATGATAGAGATCTCGAAGATTATAAGGCTGCTAGAAAGGAACTTAGAAGGAAATTAGAAGATCAGAAGGGACTATGAGAAGGCCGTAGCGGGCAGAATTAAGGAAAACACCAACGTATTTTACAAGTATGTGAAGAGCAAGAGGGTAAGACGTGAAAGAATAGGACCTTTCAAGAGTGTCTGTGGGAAACTGTGGATGGAAACGGAGTAAATAGCAGAGGTACTTCATGAATACATCACTTCAGTATTCACTATGGAAAAGGATCGTAGTGATTGAAGTGATGACTTGCAGCAGACCTAAAAGCTTGAGTATGTAGATATTAAGAAAGTGTATGTGCTGGAGCTGGATAGGTCGCCGGGACCAGAAGTAACGTAACCCAGGCTACTCTGGGAGGCGACGGAGGAGATTGCTGAGCCTCTGGCGATGATCTTTGCATCATAAATAGGGACGAGAGAGTTTCCGGATTAAAGTGTTGCGGATGTTAGTCCGTTATTCAAGAAAGGGAGTATAGATAGCCAAGGAAATTATAGACCACTCAGTCTTACCTCACTGGTTGGCAAATTGATGGAGAAGATCCTGAGAGGCAGGATTTATGAGCTTTTGGAGGGGTATAATATGATTAGGAGTAGTTATCATGGCCTTGTCAAGGGCAGGTCGTGCCTTACGAGCCTGATTGAATTTTTTGAGGATGTGACTAAACACATTGATGATGGAAGAGCAGTAGATACAGTCTGTATGGATATCAGCAAGGAATTTGATAAGGTACCCCATGCAAGTCTTGCTGAGAAAGTGAGGAATCATGGGATCGAAGGGGAACATTGCTTTGTGGATGCAGAACTGGATTGCTCACAGAAGACAAACAGTGGTTGTAGACGGGTCATATCCTGCATGGAGTTCGATCTGCAGTGGAGTGCTCATGGATCTGTTCTGGGACCCTTACTCTAAGTTTTTTTTTTTAATATAAATGACCTGGATAAGTATGTGGAGGGTTAGATTAGTAAATTTGCTCATGTCACTGAGGTTGGAGGTGTTGTGGATAGTGTGGTGGGTTGGCAGCGGTTACAGCGAGACATTAATAGGATGAAAAAATGGGCTTAGAAGTGGCAGATGGAGTTTAACCCAGATCAGTGTGAAGTGGCTCACTTTGGTAGGTCAAATATGATGTCCGAATATAGTATTATTGATAAGACTCTTGGCAGTGTGGAGGATCAGAGGGATCTTCGAGTCCGAGACCATCGGGCACTTAAAGCTTACCCGCATGTGGACTTTGTGGTTGAGAAGTGTTATGGTGTACTGGCCTTCACCAATCGTGGAATTGAATTTAGGAGACGAGAGGTAATGTTGCAGCAATATAGGACCCTGGCCAGAACCCGCTTTTGGTACTGTGCTCAGTTCTGGTCGCTTCACTACAGGAAGAAAGTGGAAGCCACAGAAAGGGTGCAGAGGAGATTTGGATTTTGCCTGGATTGGAGAGCATGCCTTGTGAGAATAGGTTGAGTGAACTCGGTCTTTTCTCCTTGAAGCGAAGTAGAATGAGAGGTGACCTGATAGAGGTGTACAAAATAATGAGAAGCATTGATCGTGTGGATCGTCAGAGGCTGTTCCCCAGGGCTGAAATGGTTGCCACAAGAGGACACACGTTTAAGATGTTGGGGAATAAGTGCAGAGGTAATGTCAGGGGTAAGCTTTTTACTCAGAGAATGGTAAGTGCGTGGAATGGGCTGCAGGCAACGGTGGTGGAGGCAGATAGGGTAGGGTCGTTTAAGAGGCTTTTAGATAGATACACGGAGCTTAGTAAAATAGAGGTCTATCGGTAAGCCTAGTAATTTCTGATGTAGGTACATGTTCGGAATAACTTTGTGGGCTGAAGGGCCTGTATTGTGCTGTAAGGTTTCTATGTTTCTATGTTTCCAGTTAGCTTAATCTCTGTGGTTGGGAGAGTGTTGGAGTCTATTAATACATTTGTGGTTGCGAGGCACTTGATGCCTAACGCTAAAATTAATCAAAGTCAGCTGGCTTCTGTCAGGGGAAATTATGCCGACAAATCTGTTAGAGTTCTTTGAGGAAGTAACCAGCAGGTCGGACAAAGGACAGGCAGTGGATGTCATTTATTGGATTTCCAGAACGCATTTGGGAAAGTGCCATGAATGAGGTTGCTCCGCAAGATATAATCCCATGGTGTTACCGGAAAGACACAGGCAAGGATAGAGGAATGTCTGACCGGCAGGAGTCCGCGAGTGGGAATAAAATGGGCCTTCTCCGGTTGGCTGCCAGTGACGAGTGGGAATAAATGGGGTCTTCTCCGGTTGGCTGCCAGTGACGAGTGGGAATAAAATGGGCTTCTCCGGTTGGCTGCCAGTGACGAGTGGGAATAAAATGGGCTTCTCCGGTTGGCTGCCAGTGACGAGTGGGAATAAAATGGGCTTCTCCGGTTCGCTGCCAGTGACGAGTGGTGTTACTCAGGGGGGCTGTGTTGAGACCGCTACTTCTCACATTGTTTTTCAATGCTGAGTGGAACAGATGGCTTTGTAGCAGAGTTTGCAGATGAAACGGACGTAAGCGTAGGGGCTCTATGCATTAACAACATCATAGAACAAAGTTCCTATCTAAGAGACTATTAAAAGACCCCATTGAATCCGGCTCGAACTCCATCACTGGAAGTGCAGTCTCGCTCTGTGGCAACCCACACTCTCTGTGTGAAAAGCATTTCTCTGTCAACCCCTTGTACCACCATCCAAGCACCTTAAAACTACAGAACATAGAACATACAGCAGTACAGCACAGTACAGGCCCTTCGGCCCACAATGTTGTGCAGAAGTTTAAACCCCGCCCACCATATAACCACCCAACATAAATTCCTCCTTATACCAGTCTAGTAGTCTCTTGAATTTCATTAATGTATCTGCCTCCACTACTGCCTCAGGCAGTGCATTCCACGCACAAACTACTCTCTTATTAAAAAAACTTGCTGTAATATTCCCCTTGAACTTCCCACCACTTACCTTAAAGCTATGTCATCTTCTATTGAGCAGCGGTGCCCTGGGGAAGAGGCGCTGGCTGTCCTCTCTATCTTTTCGTCTTAATATCTTGTACACCTTATCATGTCTCCTCTCACCCTCTTTCTCTCCAAAGAGTAAAGCCCTAGCTCCCTTAATCGCTGATCATAATCCATACTCTCCAAACAAAGCAGCATCGTGGTAAATCTCCTCTGTACCCTTTCCAATGCTTCCATATCCTTCCCATAGTGAGGCGACCAGAACTGGACACAGTACTCCACTTGTGGCCTAACCAGAGTTTTATAGAGCTGCATCAATACCTCGCGACCCTTAACCTCCACCACTCAAATTATGAAAACTAACACCCCTTAAGCTTCCTTAACTACCATATCTATCTGTGATAGGAAGACCTGTGGGGTAGGGTAGTTAAGAAAATTATGACCCCACCCCTGGACAAATCTGTACGTTTCATTGACAAACAAACTGAAACAACGGGAAGGTGTGAAGGGAGATTCACTCTGTGTCTGACCCCGCGAGTACGTGATGTGATGGTGGGAAGGAAGCTTTTTTCTGTTTCTGACACCCGGAGTGTGTGATTCGGCGGTTCGGAAGGAGCTTCACTCTGTTTATGATGAAAGATTGGAGTGACTGAGCCTGTATACACTGGAATTTAGAAGGATGAGAGGGGATCTGATAGAAACATATGATTATCAATGGATTGGACACGCTGGAGGCAAGAAACGTGTCCCCGATGTTGTCGGAGTCTGGAGCCAGAGGACACCGTTTAGAGATTAGGGGTGGTCCATTTAGAACGGATTTCAGGGGAAAAAAAACTTTTTCATCCAGAGAGTTGTGGATCTAAACACTGCCTCAGGTACCAGTGGATGCCAATTCTCTAGATGCTTTCAAGAAAGACATAGATAGACCACTTAAAGATAGTGGAGTCAAGGGATAAGGGGAGAAGGCAGGATCGGCGTACTGATCGTGGATGATCAACCATGATCACATTGAATGGCGGTGCAGGCTCGAAGGGCTGAGTGGCCTAATCATGCACCTGCTGTCTATTATCTATTGTTTCTGTCCACGGGAGTGTCTGATGCGACGGTGGTGAGGGAGATTCACTCTGAGTCTCACCCCGGGAGTGTGCGATGGGACGGTGGTGAGGGAGATTCACTCTGTGTCTGACCCCGGGAGTGTGAGATGGGACGGTGTGGAGGGAGATTCACTCGGTGTCTGACACTAGAAGTGTGTGATGGGACAGTGTGGAGGGAGATTCACTCTGTGTCTGACCCCGGGAGTGTGTGATGGGACGGTGGTGAGGGAGATCCACTCTGAGTCTCACCCCGGGAGGGTGTGATGGGACGGTGTGCAGGGAGATTCAGTCTGTATCTGACCCCGGGAGTGTGTGATGGGACGGTGGTGAGGGAGATTCACTCTGAGTCTCACACCGGGAGGGTGTGATACCGTGGGGTGGACAGCGGGAAGTGAGGGAGGGTGCTGTGGGAGGAGAGACGAGATCATCGAAGGAGCGGGAATGGCGGTAGGTGGGAGATTTGGAGAGAGGAGGGTGGAGTAGAGACATGGCCGGCTGTCCAGGGTCAAATGTTTTGCTGATCTCTCACCCATCCACCAACGCCGGAAAGGTGGAAGGGCAGGGACCGAAAATGTAGGGAACTCCCTGGTCGGGGTGGAATGGGTGGGTGGGTCGGGACATCTCTAGGTCACTGCGACGGTGGGGTGGGGGTGATGGTGTTGGGCAGATGGGTGAGAGAGTAGGTTAAGGTAATGGACGCGCCACTGGACTCTGTTCACCTCTCTCAGAGGGAGGAGGCTCATTCACCTCGGTGGGTGTGCTGGGGCTTTGGCCTGGGACAGTGGTTTCTCGCGAACAGAGGGTTTGAAGCCCTGGGGATGGTCAAGTGCGGGGAAAAATAGCGAAACGAACGAGTGGTGCAAATCTCCAGGACAATAGAGGCTCTGTATGAGTGACAAAAAATCTACCGACATTCCCTCCTTCCTCATTCCTGCCATCCTTCTCTATTTCTCTCCTTCCTTTCCATTCTCCTCTCTCCCCCTCCGATCCCTCTCTCCCTCCATCGTCTAAATTCCTTCTCCCTCATCCCTCCCTTTCCTGCACTCACTTCCTAACTACATTGCTCTCCCTCTCCTCCCTATCCTCCCCTCCGCTACCTCTCATTCCCTCACTCCCTCTCTTCACGCCGCTCGCTCGCCGTCTCCCTTCTCCCTCTTCCTCCCAATCTCCCCCTATCAATTTCTCCCCATTCTTCCTCCCTCCTTTCCCCGTCTCTATCGCTGTCAGTTCCATCTTTCCCCACACTCCCCACTCTCTCCCTGTCACCCGCTTCGTTCATTCCACTAACCACCCAATTTCCCCTCTCTCTCCTTATCACACCTCATGTTTCTCCCCACTTTCACTACTCTACCCGCCACTCTAATCACTTTCTCTTAAGCCCCCATCCTCTCTCCTCCCCGCAAACCTCCGCCTGTTCTCGGTTCCTCTCTTTACCAGCTGCTCATCTGGTGTTTGTTGGTGTTGCTCGGACGCCCTTGTCAAAACGGGCTTCCTCTGACAACGGCTGCTTCCCCTTCTGAGCTCACAGACGCAGAGAACCCTCGACAGGATGGACGACAGCGAGACTTACATGAATGTGAAGTTCACAAAAACGGATTCACCGTCTCCTTCCGGAGGTGAGTGAGGCAGAAAGACTCAGGGAGGATATTCGCTCTCTGTCTGACGCCAGCAGTGAGTGATGTGACGGTGTGGAGGGAGATTCACTCTGTGTCTGACCTCGGGAGTGTGTGATGGGACGGTGTGGGGGGAGATTCACTCTGTGTCTGACCACGGGAGGGTGTGATGGGACGGTGTGGAGGGAGATTCACTCTGTGTCTGACCCTGGGAGTGTGTGTTGGGACGGTATGGAGGGAGATTCACTCTGTGTCTGACCCCGGGAGTGTGTGATAGGACGGTGTGGAGGGAGATTCACTCTGTGTCTGACCCCGGGAGTGTGTGATGGGACGGTGTAGAGGGAGATTCACTCTGTTGTACCCCGGGAGCGTGTGATGGGACGGTGTGGAAGGAGATTCACTTTGTGTCTGACCCCAGCAGTGAGTGATGAGACGGTGTGGAGGGACTTACACTCTGTGTCTGAACCCGGGAGTGTGTGATGGGACGGTGTGGGGGTAGATTCACTCTGTGTCTGACCCCGGGAGTGTGTGATGGGACGGTGTGGAGGGAGATTCACTCTGTGTCTGACCCCGGGACTGTGTAATGGGACTGTGTGGAGGGAGTTTCACTCTGTGTCTGACCCCGGGAGTGTGTGATGGGACGGTGTGGAGGGAGATTCACTCTATGCCTGACCCCGGGAGTGTGTGATGGGACAGTGTGGGGGGAGATTCACTCTGTGTCTGACCCCGGGAGTGTGTGATGGGACGGTATGGAGGGAGATTCAATCTGTGTCTGACCCCGGGAGTGTGTGATGGGAAGGTGTAGAGCAAGCCTCACTCTATTTCTGACCCCGAGAGTGTGTGTGGGTGGGTATGGAGGGAGTTTCACTCTGTGTCTGACCCCGGGAGTGTGTGATGGGACGGTATGGAGGGAGATTCACTCTGTGTCTGACCCCGGAATTGTGCGATGGGACTGTGTGGATCGAGTCTCACTCTGTTTCTGACCTTCGCTGCTCTATTCCCAGCTGAACCCGATGTATCGTACGCGGAACTTAATGTCAAGACGTTCCCGGCGCCCCGGGTCCGGATAGATGGAGGTCAGTTTCGTCTTTGTTACCCTGACTGTGCTTAGCTGATATGCCCAATCCTGTTGAGAGATCTCAGGAAATACTTACAGTTGACCCTAGTAATTCCCTGTTTGAGCATCCGCCGTAGGGATCGCGTGGGAGAGGCGATTGGTGGTGGGTTGTTGGTGAAATTTGAGAGCGCGGTAGAAATCCTTAACCCCTCGCTCCCTTTTCAAATCCAACTCTCTTTTCCCTCTTTCCCCTTCGCTCCCCTCTCTTACCTCCTCCACCCTCTCTTTCCCTCCTCTCTCTCCTCCTCTCTCTCCTTGTTTTCCCTATTGTGTCCCACTGTCCTCTTCTCTTAGCCATCTCTCATTGCCCTCTCTCTCTCCCGTCTCTAACGCTCTCTGTCTCCCCCGGCACTCTTTCCCGCTCTCTCTGCACTCCCTCTCTTCCTTCCCTGTCCGCTCCTCCCGGATTTCGCACTTCTTTCGGCACCGAATTTTTCCGCTCATCAACCCTCGCGCCTTCTGCTCCTGTCCATCCACGCCTCTCTTCCTACCCCCGACGGTCTCGCCCCTCGCTCTTCTCTCTCCCTCTCAAATTGTCTTCTTCTCTTCCACATCCCTCTCCCACTTTTCTCCTTCCCGTTTTCTCCTCCACCTTTCTCTACACCCTTTTCCGCCTTCTCTCAAACCTCTCCCTATCGTCTCACTGTTCCAGACTCTCTGCACCTCTCTCTCTCTCCGCCGCTTCCACCCCTTTCTCCCTCTCCATTATTTCTGTCGCATCTTCCCGCCCATCGCCCTTATCGCTGTCTCACCTTCTCTGCCCATCGCTCTACTTTTCTTCCTTCCTGTGTGTAACCTCTCTCCCCCTCTCCCTCACACACTCTCGTTGTCTCATCCCCTTTCACCCCTTCACTTATCCCACTCTCTCTTCTCTCTCGCCCTACTCCCTCCCCCATTACCCCTCTCACTGTTCCTTATCTGCCTGTCCGACTCGATCTCTCTCTCCTAGAAGGTCTGAACTCCACCTACTCAGAGCTGAATTTTCGGAAAGAAGAAACCCGCATCGATAAGGCCGAAGATCCTTCCATTTCCTCCGGACACAGCAGGCTGTCAATCACTGCACAAACAGGTCAGAGTTCACAGTTATTACGTCATTATGAATGGGTCACGTGCCAAGTGTCCGAGTTTCTAATCCATCTGCATCAACCACTTCCTCTTTCAGATCGTTCCATTGACTGACAACCATCTGGGTAACAAAAGGTTGTCACTCGGCTCCCCAGTGAAATCCCTATCAGTGATGTATACAAATGATCTCTATGAAATTGTAGATGGCTGGGTTAGAAACTTAGAAACATAGAAAAGATACATCCAAACACAGGCTCTTCGGTCCAGAAAGCTGTGCCGAACATGCCCCTACCTAACAGCTAGCTAGGCTGTACCCATAGCCCTCTATGTTTCTAAGTTCCATGTAGCAATCCAGGAGTCTCTTAAAATACCCTATCGCTTCCGCCTCCACCACCGCTGTCGGCAGCTCATTCATAGAAACATAGGAACATAGGCGCCGGAGTAGGCCATTCGGCCCTTAGAGCCTGCACCGCCATTCAGTCCGATCATGACTGATCATCCAACTCAGAACCCTGTACCTGCTTTCTCTCCATACCCCCGATCCCTTTAGTCACAAGGGCCATATCTAACTTCCTCTTAAATATAGCCAATGAACCGGGCTCAACTGTTTCCTGTGGCAGAGAATTCCAGATTTAGCACTCTCTGTGTGAAGAGGTTTTTCCTCATCTCGGTTCTAAAGGGCTCCTTCTTTATTCTTAAACTGTGACCATTCGTTCTGGACTCCCCCAACATCAGAAACAATCTTCCTCCATCTAGCCTGTCCAATCCCTTTAGAATTTTATACGTTTCAATAAGATCTCCCCAGTGTTCTAAATTCCAGTGAGTATAAATCTAGTCAATCCAGTCTTTCTTCATATGAAAGTCCTGCCAACCCAGGAATCAATCTGCTGAACCTTCTTTGTACTCCCTCTATGGCAAGAATGTCATTCCTCGGATTAGGGGACCAAAACTGCACATAATACTCCAGGTACGGTCTCAGCAAGGCCTTGTACAACTGCAGTAGAACCTCCCTGATCCTGTACTCAAATCCTTTTGCTATGAAGGCCAATATACCATTTGCCTTTTTCGCCGCCTGCTGTACCTGCGTGCCCACCATTAACGACTGGTGTACAATTACACACAGGTCTCGTTGCACCTCCCCTTTTCCTAATCGGAAACCATTCAGATAATAATCTGTTTTCCTGTTCTTGCAACCAAAGTGGATAACTTCACATTTATCCACATTAAATTGCATCTGCCATGAATTTGCCCACTCGCCTAACCTTCCAAGTCACCCTGCATCCTCTTAGCATCTTCCTCACAGCTAACACCGCCGCCCAGCTTCATGTCATCCGCAAACGTGGAGATGCTGCATTTAATTGCCTCGTCTAAATCATTAATATATATTGTAGACAACAGGGGTCCTAGCACTGAGCCTTGCGGTACCCCACTAGTCACTTCCTGCCATTCTGAAAACGTCCCATTTACTCCCACCTTTTGCTTCCTGTTTGCCAGCCAATTCTCTATCCACCTCAATACCATGCCACCAATACCGTGTGCGTAAAGTTTGCACACTAATCTCCCGTGTGGGATCTTGTCAAAAGCCTTTTGAAAATCTAAATATACCACATCCACTAGCTCTCCAGTATCCACTCTACGAGTTACATCTTCAAAAAAATTCTATAAGATTCGTCAGACATGATTTTACTTTCACAAATCCATACAGTCTTTGTCCGATGATTTCACCGCTTTCTAAATGTGGTGTTATCACATCTTTGATAACCGTCTGTAGCATTTTCCCCAACACCGATGTCAGACTAACCGGTCTATAATTCCCCAGTTTTTCTCTCCCCACTTTTTTGAAAAGTGAGGTTACATTAGCCACCCTCCAATCCTCAGGAACTAATCCAGAATCGAAGGAGTTTTGAAAAATTATCACAAATGCATCCACTATTTCTTGGGCTACTTCCTTAAGCACACTGGGATTCAGACCATCTGGCCCTGGGGATTTAGCTGCCTTTAAACCCATCAATCCACCTAACACCACTTCCCTACTAACATGTATTTCCCTCAGTTCCTCCATCTTACTAGACCCTCGGTCCCCTACTATTTCCGGAAGATTATTTATGTCCTCCTTAGTGAAGACAAAACCAAAGTAGTTATTCAGTTGGTCTTCCATGTCCTTGTTCCCCATGATCAATTCACCTGTTTCTGACTGTAAGGGTCCTACATTTGTCTTGACCAATCTTTTTCTTATCACATTTATATGAAAGCTTTTACAGTCTGTTTTTATTTTCCCTGCCAGCTTTTTTTTTCCCCATTCCTAATTAAGCCATCAGTCCTCCGCTGCTGGTCGCTGAATTTCTCCCAGTCCTCAGGCGTGCCGCTTTTTATGGCTAATTTGTCTGTTTCTTCCTCGGACTTGATACTATCCCTAATTTCCCTTGTCAGCCACGTGTGCACTACCTTCCCTAGTTTATTCTTTTGCCAAACTGCGATGAACAATTGTTGTAGTTCATTCATGCGATCTTTAAATGTTTGCCATTGCATATCGACCGTCAACCCTTTAAGTATCATTTGCCAGTCTATCTTAGCTAATTCAGGTCTCATACCTTCAAAGTTACCCTTCTTTAAATTCAGTACCTTTGTTTCTGAATTAACTAAGTCAATCTGCATCTTAATGAAGAATTCCACCATATTATGGCTACTCTTACCCAAGGGGCCTCGCACGACAATACTGCTAACTAACCCTTCCTCATTGCTCAATACCCAATCTAGAATGGCCTGCTTACTAGTTGGTTCCACGACATGTTGGTTCAGAAAACCATCCCGCATATATTCCAGAAAATCCTTTTCCTCAGCACCCTTACCAATTTGGTTCACCCAATTTATATGTAGATTCAAGTCACCCATTAAAACTACTTTTCGTTTATTGCACCGATTTCTAATTTCCTGTATAATGCTATCCCCAGCCTCACTGCTACTATTAGGTGGCCTATACACAACTCGCACCAGCGTTTTCTGTCTCTTAGTATTATGCAGTTCTAGCCATATCGATTCCACATCCTCCAGGCTAATGTCCTTTTCTATTGCGATAATCTCCTCTCTCCCCAGCAACGCTACCCCACCTCCTTTTCTTTCCTCTCTAACCCTCCTGAATATTGAATATCCCTGGATGTTGAACTCCCATCCTTGGTCACCCTGGAGCCATGTCTCTGTGATCCCAACGATATCATATTCATTAGTAAGTATCTGCACATTCAATTCATCCACCTTATTACGAATGTTCCTCGCATTGACACACAAAGCCTTCAGACTTGTTTTACAACACTCTTAGCCCTTATACAATTATCTTGAAAAGTTGCCCTTTTTGATTTTTGCCCTGGATTTGCCTGCCTGCCACTTTTACTTTTCACCTTACTAATTTTTGCTTCTACCCTCATTTTACACCCCTCTGTCTATCTGCACTTGTTCCCATCCCCCTGCCACAATAGTTTAAATCCTCCTGAACAGCAGTAGCAAAGACTCCCCCTAGGACATTGTTTCCAGTCCAGCCCAGGTGCAGACCGTCCTCTTTATACCAGTCCTACCTCCCCGGAAACTGGTTCCAATGCCCCAGAAATCTGAATCCATCCCGCCTGCTCCATTTTTCAAGCCACGTATTCTTCTGAAATATCCTCCATTTCTACTCTGACTAGCACGTGGCACTGCTAGTAATCCAGAGATTATTACCTTTGTGGTCCTACTTTTTAGTTTATCTCCTAACTCCCTAAATACACCTTGTAGGACCTCATCCCGTTTTTTATCTATATCGTTGGTACCTATGTGTACCACGACCGCTGGCTGTTCACCCTCCCATTCCAGAATGTCCTGCAGCCGCTCAGAGACATCCTTGACCCTTGCACCAGGGATTCAACATACCATCCTGGAGTCTCGTTTGCTGCCGCAGAAACGCCTATCTATTCCCCTTACAATCGAATCCCCTATCACTATATCTCTCCCATTCCTTTTCCTTCTCACCTGTGCCGCAGAGCCACCCATGGTGCAATGAACTCGGTTGCTGCTGCCTTCCCCTGATGAGACATCTTTCCCAACAGTATCCAAAACAGTATATCCGTTTAGGAGGCAGATGACGTCAGGGAAATCCTGCACTACCTGCCTACTGCTACGCTGTCTAGTGGCAACCCATTCCCTTTCTGCCTGTGTAGCCTTTACCTGCGGTGTGGCCAACTCACTGAACGTGCTATTCACGACTTTCTCAGCATCGTGGATGCTCCAGTATGAATCCAATCGCAGCTCCAGACGCTCAATGCGGTCTGCCAGAAGCTGCAATTGGACACACTTCCTGTACACATAGTCGACAGGGACACTGGGCACCTAATTTCCCACATGCTGCGGGATGAACAATCCACGGGGCTGATTTCAGCTGTCATGACCTACCCAATACTTTGCCTCAACTTTTGATACTTTCTCCTTTTAAAGGAACTTAGCCGGCCTTACCTCACTTGGAGTGAAGCTCGTCCTCATCCTCTGCGCGCCGAAGCCTTCCTACTCTGTCTCCGTCTACTCCTTCGCTCGCTCCGTCTAACTGTTCTCTTTAAATACTCCCGCTGCCTCACGGTCCGACTTAGACGCGCTTGCGCAGTCGTGCCCCCGTTAAACTGCCGAAGAAAAATTCCGCACTCAACACTCGCTACGTAAAAAAGAAATCTGTCCTCTATACTTTCTTCCAAGCACCTTAAAACCATGCCCTCTCGTGTTAGCCCTTACAGCCATGGGGAAAAGCCTCTGACTATCCGCACGATCAATTCTTCTCATCATCTTGTACACCTCTATCAGGCCACCTCTCATCCTCTGTCGCTCCAAAGAGAAAAGGCCGAGTTCATTCACCCTATTCTCATAAGGCATGCTCCCCAATCCAGGCAACATCCTTGCAAATCCTGTGGATTCCCCGTCTTTCCTATCGTGAAGCGACTAGAACTGAGCACAGTATTCCAAGCAGCGTCTGACCAGGGCACTATAAAGTTGTAACGTTACCTCTGCTCTTAAATGTATATAAATGATCCGGATGAAATTGTAGACGGTTGGGTTTGTAGGTTTGATATGGCGAGAGGTGGTGCTGTGGAGAGCGGAGAAGACTGGCAAAGAATTCAGTGGGACGTGGATCAGTTACAGATATGGTTTGGAGACAAGGCAGAGCGAGTTTAACCCGGATAAACATAAAATGTTGCGCCTTGATAGGTCAAATGAAAGAAATGACACGCTATCAAAACCAAGACCCTAAACAGTGTTGAAAGATAGAAACATAGAGAACTTACAGCACAATACGAGCCCTTCAGCCCGCAATGATGTGCCGAACATACCTTTACATTGGATGGGCAGAGGATCTTGGGGTCCATGTTCATAGCTCCCTGAACGTGGATGCACAGTTTGATGGGATGGTTAAGAAGTCCTGTGGCGTTCTTGCCTTTATTTGTCGGGGCATTGAGTACAAGTGTCAGGGAGTTAGGTTGTAACTTTATAAAAATCACTAGTTAGGCTGAATCAGGCGTATTGCACACAGTTCTGGTCACCCCATTATCGGAAGGATGTCAGGGCGTTGGGGAGCCTCCGGAGAGGTTTAACAGGACTCTGCCAGAATTCGATGGCATGTGTTACAACGAGAGGTCGGACACCTGGGTTGCTTCCTCTGGAGCGGAGGAGGCTCAGAGGGGATTTAACTGATCTCTGGAATCGGTCAGACACCTATCGGACTTTGCCAACTCAAGGAATTTTGACTCTCGGCGATGGCGGTTGAAAGTAGATAAGATTGAGAGAGGGAGGTGTGATCGTGGTTGAAGGAGAGAGAGCGGATGGTAGGTGGAAGGGAGACCCAGTGGGGTCACGACTGAAATCACACACGCTCTGAATGTTCTTTCCACAGGTCCGCATAAACAGGAGCCGAAAGAGAACATTGTAAATAGACCGTACCGGAAGATCTGCCTACTCTGCCTAGTTACGTCCGTCCTCGTCGCGATAGTGGCCGGGCTGTCGATCTATGGTGAGTCGATCGGGCTCCTGGTGGAGTCAGACGTAAACAGACAGAGTGGAAAGAAACGTGAACGTAAAACACCATAGAGACACAGACACGGCCCTCAATGTGATACTGACATACTGTTCACCGTGACACCAACACGTACCTCATCGTGCCACCGACTCGCTGCTCACGGTGAAACTGACACTACCCTCACGTTGACAGGGACACAACTCCCACCATGACACTATTACGCCCACAGCGTAATCGAGTCCCACCTCACCGTGACGCCGAATTTCACCTCACCTTGACACCGAGTCTTCCAGCTCCGTGACACCGCCAGCCCCTTCACTGAAACATCGATACTCACAAAACCCTGGCACCGACACAGTGAAGCATATGCCGCCGTCACCGTAAATCCGACTCGTCCCATAACGTGGCAACGACATTTCATTCACCGTGACACCAACACTCGGTTCAATGTGACACTGACATCCCCCTCACTGTAACACCGACACGATCCTCACCGTGACCCCGACGATCCCCTACCCGTGACACCGACACTCGGTTCAATGTGACACTGACATCCCCCTCACTGTAACACCGACACGATCCTCATCGTGACACGGACGCGCACTTCACTGGGACGCCAGGGCACACGCCTCACCATGACCCCGACGATCCCCTACCCGTGACACTGACACAACCCGCACTGTGACACCACAATGGGATGAGTGAGGATTTGGGTAGTGTAGACTGGGAAACAAGACAATATGGTGGGACGGTTGAGGAACAGTGGTGGACTTGCAAATATTTTTTTTACGCTTTTGAACAAAACTATAAGCTGCAGAGACAATGGGTGAGGGGTGGGGAGAGCCAGCCTTGCATAACGAAGGGAATAAAATACGGCATCAGACTAAAAGCTCGTGCATATTAATTCGCCAAGAGTTGTGGGAAACTGTAAGACTGGGCAAATTTTATAAAGCAGCAAAAAAACAAACACTGATGAGTAATAAAAAAAATGGAAGCCAGATGATAAAAGCAATATAGCTCAAAATTATTTTTTTTTTGTAATTATCTAAAGCAGAAAGGAATGGCCAAAGTGAATGTAGGTCCCCTGGCGGAAGAAAAGGGGGGAATTGATATTGGGAAATGTGGAAATGCCAGAGGCTTTGAATGAATATTTTGTGTCGTCTTCACGGTGGAGTACGCACCTAACATTCCAAAGAGAGATGTTATGGATACGATGGGAGTTGAGGGTCTCAATACAATAGCTGAGCAAACATGTGGGCCCGAAAATAGACAAGTCCATGGTCCGGATGGAATGCATCCCAGGGTGCTGAAGGAAATGGCAGAAGTTAAAGTTGAGGCTTTGTGATAATATAGCAACATTCTCTGGGCTTTGGGCCGGTCCCAGCGAATTGGAAGGCGCCGAATGTCACGCCAGTGTTCAAAAAAGAATTTAGGCGGCAGGCATTTACTCCAGGACAGTTAGTTTATCATATGTAGTTGGGAAAATGCTTGAGGCTATCGATAAAGAAGAAATAACGAGGAATCTGGAAAGAAATGGATCTATGAAGCAGACGCAGGGTGGATTCAGGACAGGCAGATCCTGTTTGACAAACACCTTTGAGGATATAACGAGCGCAGTGAACAGAGGGGAAGGGATGGACGTTATTTACTGGATATTCAGAAAGAGTGCCGCATAATAGTCTTATCGATAAGATACGGAATTGGGGATGATGTATTAGCATAGATAGAAGATGAGTTAATTGAAGGTAAGCAAGAATTCTGATACATGGGTGTTACTCTGGTTGGCAATCAGTGGTGAGTTGTGTGCCGCAGGAGCCGGTGCTGGGCCCACAACATTTCACGATATACGTTAACGGTCTGCAAGAGGGGATCGAGTGTAGTATATCTAAATTTGCTGATAATACTAAACTGCGAGGGAAAGGGAATTGTGCAGCAGGCAAGGAGAGGGAAAGGGAATTGTGCAGCAGGCAAGGAGAGGGAAAGGGAATTGTGCATCAGGCAAGGAGAGGGAAAGGGAATTGTGCAGCAGGCAAGGAGAGGGAAAGGGAATTGTGCATCAGGCAAGGAGAGGGAAAGGGAATTGTGCAGCAGGCAAGGAGAGGGAAAGGGAATTGTGCAGCAGGCAAGGAGAGGGAAAGGGAATTGTGCAGCAGGCAAGGAGAGGGAAAGGGAATTGTGCAGCAGGCAAGGAGAGGGAAAGGGAATTGTGCAGCAGGCAAGGAGAGGGAAAGGGAATTGTGCAGCAGGCTATCAAGAAGGCAAATGTGATGTCGACAATACACTGATCGTGACACCGACAGGACAATCAGCGTAACACCGCCACGTGTCTCACCGTGAAGCCGACAACACCTCACTGTGACACCAACACGCCACTCACTGTGACACCGATACAACACTCACCGTGAAAGCTACACGCCACTCGCTGTGACAGCGATGCATAACACAATATCACTCTCAGTATCACAGATTCGTCACTCTCTGATCACCTGCGACCAAAACCACCTGGAATTTTGGGAACAATATCAGGAGATGAACCGGACCCAGCGGCAATGTGGTCTTCAGGTAAATGAGTTGAACTCAACTCTTAAATCCAGCATAACCGAAAATTCCCGCCTGGCTCTTTCCCGGAGCACCTGTCTCAAGAATATCTCCGTCCTCAACAACAGCCTCTCCAAACTCGAAAACAAACTCTCCATCCTCGAAAATGAAAACTCCGTCCTGAACACCCATCTCTCCGATCTGAATCAAACACAAACCGATCTCCGTCAAAAGAACAGTGACCTCGAAAATCAGTACCGATCTCTGATCAAAGAGAAGGCTCAAATCTGTCAAATGCTGACCAGCAGAAAACGTGAGTTAACACACCAACCTCCAAAGCACCTTCACCTACTACTCATCATATTAAAGAGAGATAGGAAACTATAATCTGTGTCTGACCACAGGTGTATCTGAAGAGACGTTGTGCAGTGAGCTCCACTCTGTGAATGACCCCGGGAGTGTGTGATGGGAGGGAGAGGAGAGAGCTTCACTCTGTGTGTGACCCCGAGAGAGTGTGATGGGACGATGCGGAGGGGGCTTCACACTCTGTCTGACCCCGGGACTGTGTGATGGGATGGTGTGGACGGATATTCACTCTGTCTGACCACGGGAGTGTGCAATAGGGCAATGTGGAGGGTGATTCATTCTGTGTCAGATTCCGGGAGTGTGTGATGGGACGGTGTGGAGGGAACGTCACGCTGTGTCAGACCCCGGGAGTGTGTGATGGGACGGTGTGGAGAGAGATTCACTCTTCGTCTGATCCCGGGAGTGTGTGATGGGCCAGTGTGGAGGGAGATTCACTCTGTGTCTGACCCCGGGAGGTGTGATACGGCAATGCGGAGGCTGATTCATTTTGTGTCTGACACTCGGAAGGCGTGATAATGGTTCTGCAGGGAAATTCACTCTATGTCTGATTACGGGTGTCTGTGATAGGACGAAGTCGAGGAAGACTCGCTCTGTGCCTGAACCCAGGAAAGGAGTTCAGGAGAAAGGCGTGAAAGGAGGGTGAAGAGGGAGCTTCACTCTGTGTCGGACACTGGGGGTGCATGATGGGGCTGAGTGGTAGGAGCTTCACTCTGTTTCTGAACGCGTTAGTGTGTGATGAAATAGTGTGGAGGGAGATTCACTCTGTCTGACTCCTGGAGTGTGTGATGGAACGGTGAGGAGGCAGATTCTCTCTGTGTTTGACGCCGGAAGTGTGTATGGGAGGGTGAGGAGAAATGTTCTCTGTGTGTCTGATCCAGGGATGTGTTTTGGGACGGTGTGGAGTGTGTTTCATTCTGCTCAGGTTATTTGCTCGGGTGGGCAGATTGACTTTTCTTTGTTCATGATTGCCAGAGCAAACGTGTTCCCAGAACTGGATCAGAAATAAAGACCGCTGTTATTTCATATCCACCGTCTACGGATCTTACGATGAAGCAAAACAACATTGTTCAAGCTTTGATTCAAGACTCCTTGAAATAAATTCAAATGATGAAGCGGTATGTCCGACACCACTGTATGATTCCACACAAACACACGACCGTCTTCCACACTGGGGGTTAGAGACACTGATTGAAGCTCTCTGCTCTCTTCTATCACACGGACACGGGGTCAGACATAGAGTGAATCTCCTTCCGCACCGGCCCATCACACACTCCCGGGGTCAGACACAGAGTGAATTTCCCTCCACACCGTCCTATCACACACTCCCGGGGTTAGACACAGTCTCAATCTCTTCGCATTCTGTCCCATCTCACGCACCCGGAGTGAATCGCCCTCCACACATTCCCATTACACACTCCCGGGGTCAGACAGAGTGAATCTCCCTCCACACAGTCCCATCACACACTCCCGGGGTTAGACACAGTCTCAATCTCTTGGCACTGCGCCCCATCTCCCGTACCCGGGTACATGCACTGAATGAGTCTCCTTCCAAGCATTTATACACAATGCTTCATTTCACAGAGTTTTATTTACAACTCTATTCATTACCGTTCCCGGACATATTGGATCGGAAAATGTGAAGACCGGTGAGTTTTGGACTGGCACAGGCCTCTGGTGTTGGAGAGGGTCAGTGGGATCTATCTGGGGAATAACACGATACGGTGGTGTGGGAATGGGGCAATGGGATTAGTTTGTGTATTAGTTCATGGCTTTAGGGGGTGGCGCAAGACAGGGTTGTAGGTATGTGTCTGCGCTATTCTTTTCTCTCTTATGCATTTGTTTAACCCTCGTTGACAGGAACGTGGAATCTAATCTCCTGTATACGGTGAAATATAGAACACCCACCTGCACTAGGTGTAAAGCGTACAGATGGACTTACAACTGCAGTGATGGACACTATTTCATCTGTGAGAAGTCTGCTCCTTTGTCCCCGGATGTTCTTGAAAAGATGCTTGATCTCTGTCAAGGGCCCATGGGTGCACCTTGAATCAAGTGACGACTCGTCTTTCCACATCCCCCCGCATCTCTCCCTAACTCTCACTCCTCTATCCTCTCCCAATCTCCCAACGTCTCTGCCCCATTCTCCTCGCCCACTCTCGTCCGCATTCTCTTTCCCTCTCTCCTTCGCAACTCTCTATCCCCAACTATCCCGCTGCATATCGCCATCTCTCACTCTGTTTCCCCTTTCCCTACGCCATCCCTATCATACTCCCGCCCTTTCCGCTCTCCCTTCTCTTTCCAGCCTATCATTCCCTACTCTCTGCACACCCACTCTCATCTTTATTCTGTGCCCTCTGGTTATTGATTACCGCAACCCTGAAAAACGTCTCTGCACATTCACCCTATCTGTGCCCCTAGTGGATATATACGCCCCTGCCAGGTCATCTCCACCCTCCAAAGGAATAAAGTCACATCTTTCCTTACTTCTCTCCATAACTCATTCTATCTAGTTCTGGAAACAACCTCGTATATCTCCCTCTGTACTCTTTCCAGCTCAGTGGCATCTTTTCCACAGCAGAGGGACCAAAACGAAGCACGGACGTCTTCTACAATTGCAACGTGTCCTGGCGAATCCTGGGCTCAGCGCCCTGACTGATTAAGGTCCGGGTGTCGAATCTCCTGTCTACCGGTGTCGCTTGTTTTCCTCCATATTCACCCCTGACTTATTATCTGAGACTAGTAAATATCCTGTAATTTGTTTATTTGCAGCGTAATTAAAGTGCTAAGATGTAAGTTTAAAGTCAAAAAGGAAAATTAATAAATACTGCAAGTAGGTGAATACTAAGCCAATGCTTACGTGTCGAGGGAGCGCTCGCAATTCGATGGTGGAGGGGAATCAAATGATTTAACTCGTTGAATATCATCAGGCTCCTGTATCCCCTCCCCGACGGTACAAGTGAGCACAGGGCAATTCCCGGGCGGCGGGGGATCCTCAGTGCTGGATGTGATCTTCTCGGTGTATCACCTCTTGTAGATGTCCACATTGGCTGGAAGGGTTGTGCTCGTAGTGGGTCCGTAACCCTCTGCAGCCACCGGGGACCCTGTGTGTTGCAGCCTCCACACGAGGCGGACATGCGACACGCCAGAAAGCTCTCCACCGCTGCAATCCATTCTGTGACGGGAGAGCTACAGATGGCGGTGAAGGCAAGTGCCGAGTAAGGGCTAGCATGCACTCCGACTCAGGCACGAAATAAGCAGGACGTCAATGGTGAAATCCAAAGGTAAAGTGACAAAGAGCGGCACAATAAATGGATCTCTTACGGTAGAGCACTGAGTGCTCAGCACGGGACTTTACCGACAGACATCCCATGAAGGAAGATTGGCACAGAATAGCTGGCAGTCTGACTCTAAGAGGGAAAGTGATAGCGAGGAATGGGAGTGTTGAAATCTGAATGCCTGAGGTTGTTCAATCGGGGTACGACCCCTTCTTTCCGTCTGCCTGAGTGTGCTGACCCAGTGTAGATCCTCAGAGATGCTGACTCCAAGATTCCCAGGAACTTCAAATCAGAGGATAGTGGCACAATTCAGCCAATTGGCTCATCGGGTCTGCTCCAGCATTTGATCTTGGCTGATCCACTTCAGTCTGAGTCCCAGTCAAACTCTGACATAAAAAAATGTCCAGTAATCTCTTCTCCACGGCCGCCGGTGGCAACGAATTTCACAGACTCATCCCTCTCTGGCAAAATAAATCTCTCCCAATCTCCGTGTAAATTGACATCCCTCCATTCTGAGGCCGAGCTCGCTTGTTTTAGTATCGCCCCCGGCCCCACCTTAGGAAGCCTTCTCTCCACAGCTACTCTATCGAGATCTTCAACATTTCACAGGTTTCAGTGAGGACACCCTTCATTCTTGTGAATTCCATTGAGTACAGAGCCAGATCAAACGCTCCTCCTGTGATAAGCGTTTCAATCCCGGAATCATTTTCCTTCACCCGCGTGGAACCCACTCCACACTCGTTCAGTGTCGGACATCAGGCTCCGGTACCTCCTCCCCGATGGTACAAGTAGGCACAGGGCAATTCCCGGGTAGCTGGGGTCCTGAGTGATGCGTGTGATCTTCTCGAGCTGTGCCGGGTTACATCGCGGTGTATCTCTATATCACGGTTTCTAACGATGAGTTCAAATCACTCTCTGCTCTTTCTACAGAACAGAGAACGTAGATTAGAGAGGAGAACAGACCCTTCGGCTCATAAATTCGTGATATCCCAATTAACCAAATCCCTTCTGCCGACACCAACTCCGTCTCCCTCAGTTCCCTGCACACCCACGTGCCTGTTAAAGAGCCTCTTAAACTCCTCTATGAATCTCCCTCCACCACCAGCGCTGGCAGAACGTTACAATCACAATCCACTCTCTGTTTCAACAGAAAGTTATCAAACTCATATCCCTTGAAATTACCAACTTTCATCTTGATTCGAGCCCTCTGCGATTAGACATTCCATCCTAGGGCTTAAAATATCTGCTGTCTGCTTTATCTGTGTCTCTCGTAATGATACAAACAACTGTCAGATGTTCCCTCAGACTGTCCCTCTCCAGACAAATAAATTCTTTATTCGTGGCAGCGCCCCAGTGAATCACTTTGGTAGCTCTTCAAACAAAATTCATACTCTTCCCGTAACGGAGCGACCGGAAATGAATTAGTGAACTCGGGAACGTCAGCCCCATTCACAATCCCAATCTACTTTGTCCGTCGGATCCTCGGCACCACAATCTTGTACACTGTTGTCTCTCTCTCCTTCAAAGCTTCCCACTATTGATCGTTTGGGCCCTTGCCTTCGACACTCAGGTTAAATAGCGCTTGAGATCCAACGTACCAACTACACCTTTGCCAGGAAACACCCTGTCCGAATCTACATTTGCCAGATCATTCCTGACTCCAATAAAGTTGGCCTTCTTCCAATTTAGAATCGGTCCCAAGGGTCATACCTATCCATTTCCATAATGAGTTAATTTCTAATGGCATTACCATCACCAGATGCAAATTGGTCCCCGACACACACTTATATCCCTTGCCTTTTCCCATTCCGCACGAGAAAATCAATTGTTGGAATCACTCGTTCGGACTTTATACGTATTGATAAAGGAATCTTTCTTGAAAACATTTGACAAACTACCCAACTCGTCCTTTGACTGTCTGGGGCTCACACCTAATGCCTAAAAAATTGAAATCACACTTCATCACAACCTCATGTTTCTTGCAAGAGTCTGCGAACTCTCTACAGATCTGTTCCTCTGAACCCACAGGACTGTTCGGTAGTCGATAATGTAGCCCCATGAACGAGTCCTTACCTTTCTTATTCCTCAGTTCCCACTATAAAACCTCACTGAGACAGAGTTCTCCAATCTGACCTGACTGGGCACTGCCGTGATGTTATCACTGAGTTGTAAAACCGCCTCTTCGCTCTTGAAATATTCCCAGATCAGCCCGACTGAAACAGCGGAAACTGGAATTTTGAGCAAACGGTTCTGTCCCTGTTGCAGTCAAGTTTCACTAATATCCACAGTGTCCGGCTTAGAGGCGTTGACCCCTGACCTGAGCGCATCTGCCCTTCGAACAATACTTCCCGCATTGAAACGTACGCAGTTCAGAACATGAGTCCCAGCAGGCTCCACTTTTTGCTTCATGACTTTGTTTGTGTTCTTAACAACGTCTGTCCCAACAACCACTCAAATATCTGTAATGGCGTTCTTGTTTTCATCCCCTGCAACTCTGGTTTTTACCACCGCTTCCCATCTTTTGATGGCAAATCTTAACGCTGGGATATTAGTTTCAAACGAGTTCAGGGGTAAATTGAGAAAGTTGCTCATGGGAGAGGAAAGGAAAGAGCTGAGCAAAGTGGGGGCGGTGAGGCGCAGCCTCCAGGCAGGAGTCTGTGCTGCCACCAAGTGTTCGCTCGGCAGAAGACCATCTCTGTTGTGAACAATTGTAGATTACCGTGGCATTCAAAGTGACCAGGGGCTTCAAGGCTGCATGAATGTGTGTGTGTGTGTGTGTGTGTGTGTGTGTGTGTGTGTGTGTGTGTGTGTGTGTCTGTCTGTGTGCGCGCGTGTGTACATAATGCTTGAATGTATTTCACTGATATCCTACATATGCTTGCTATCTTTCTGTTTTATACATATCATGTATGAATTGTGCCGTGTGGGACTGTTGGTGTTGTGTTTTGAAGCTTGGCCCTGGCTGTATTCAAGGTCATTCTTGTGTGACGGAATTGCAATTAAACTTAAATGGAATTGAATTGAAATGATATGAAACGGTCTCGTCTGTAGATGTCGCACCTTCCGTGGAAGAGAGACCGGTGATACACATATCTGAAGACCTCGCTCTAACCCTAACTCTTTAGCCACTTCTTAAACTGAATGTTATTTCTAATTTTTCCTCACCTGCGCATACATATGTTTAAGTCTTCTTACCTATATATATCATTCAACCCTCCTGCCAGGTATTGCTGCTGCTCTGACTGCGATTATAAAGAAGGAAACGATAATTAATCTGAAAACAAATCAAACAACAGTTTTGTGCTTCCCTCATCCAAGACTCCCCTCCTTGAAGATTCAAAGAGATAAACCCGCTGACTTCAACTCAAATCCAATATCCCGACACTCTTTCCCTCTAGTCAGGCTCATCTCTTTCTCTCTCTCTCTCTCTCTCTCTCTCTCTCTCTCTCTCTCTCTCTCTCTCTCTCTCTCTCTCCTCTCTCTCTCTCTCTCTCTCTCTCTCTCTCTCTCTCTCTCTCTCTCACACACACACACATAGAAACACTGCGTGAATATCTCTCCACACAGTCCGATCACATATTCACTGGGTACGACACTTCCTGATGCTCCCTCCACACAATCCCATTACGCACCTCCGTTGTCAGACAAGTACTGGAGCTCCCTACATACTGTTCCATCACACACTACCGTGGTCAGTCACAGAGAGAAGCTCCCTCCACAACGTCAAATCACACATTCCTAAGGTCAGACACTGAGTCGTGCTCCCTCCACACCATCCCTTTACGCACTTCCGTTGTCAGACAAGGACTGAAGATCCCTCCATACTGTCCCATAACACATTACCAAGGTCAGACACAAAGTGAAGCTCCCTCCACACCTTCCCTCTCTGTGACAACAAAAAGTTGCCAAACTCATCTACTTTGAACGTTCCCCCTGTCACCTTAATGCAGGTCTTCTGATATTAGACATTTCCATCCTAGAGGTAAAAGATACAAGCTATCTATTCTATTTGCGTCTCGTATTGTTATACACCTCAAAGAGAAACTTACCTCGTGGTTACACCAATCCTTTTCCATAATTACCCTGTATCTAATGGCGTTACCATCACTAGATGCAAAGTGATCCCCGACACAACCTTCTGTCCCCTGGCGTGTCCTATTCGATAGGATGAGATCAGGCATTGCACTCGCTCATTGGGACATTGATCTGCTGATTGCTTAACTGAATAAGAACACTATCCCAGTGGTCTTTTCACAGTCTGAGGCTCACAGTCAATACCAGGAATGTTAAACTCACCCGATGTCACAACCTGATGTCTCTTACAACAGACTCCGAGCTCTCCACAGGTTTGTTCCTCTAAATCCCCAGACTGTTCGGTGGTCGATAATGTAGCCCGATGAACGAGTTCATACCTTTCTTATTCCTCACTTCCGCCCTTTAAAGCCTCGCCTCAGCCTAAATTATATATGCAGTAGCACGTCTAAAACAGCGGTAAACAGGAAGGCTGAGCTGACAGATTTCCTCTCCTGCAACCAAGACTTACTAATGGCTAAACTATCATCTTTCCAGTCGTTGGCCCCTACCCTGAGCTCATCTGCCTTTCGTTGAATACTTCCTGCATTGAAACGTACGCACCTCGGAACATGAGTCCCAGCGGGCTCTATCTTTTGCTTCCTGACTTTGTCTGAAGTGATGACAAATTCTGTCCCATCAATGACTCAACTATTTGTTGAAACATTCTTGTTATCATCCTCCTGCAACTCTTGCTTAAACACCACAACGACCCATTTTATAATGGCAAACCTTCCCGTCGGGGTATTAGTTCCACTCCGGTTCAGGTGTAAACTGAGAGAGTTGCTCGATGGCGGAGAAAATGAAGGAGCTGCACAATTGGGCCGGTGTGTTGCGGCTTCCAGGCGAGGGTCTGTGCTGCCCCCCAGTGTTCGCTCAGCAGAAGACAAGTTCATTTGTAGTAGTTTGTAGATTTCGGTAGCTTTTAAAGTGCCAAGGACGTCAACCTGCTTATACATATGCGTGCGCGCCCGTGTGTGTGTTTATGTGTATGTGTGTGCGTGCTTGAGTGCGCGTGTACATGTTTTTACTGATATCCTGTGTATTTCTGCTACCCTCTAACTTCCACTCAAATCCAATTAACCGCCACTCTTTCTCTCTCTCTCTCTCTCTACACACACACACACACACACACACACACACACGCACGCACGCACGCACGCACGCACGCACACACACACACACGCACTCACACACACACACACACACCCACCGGTTCAAACACCGAGCGAAAATCTCTCCATACAGTCGCATCCAACACACCTGTGTTCAGACAGAGACTGAAGCTCCGTCCACACCGTCCCGTCACACACACCTGACGTCAGACACTGGGTGACGCTTTCTCCGGACCGTCCTATCGCACACACCTGGGTTCAGACACAAACTGAAGCTTACTCCCCCTAGTTCCCTTTAGCAACTCTCATGTTCCGAAGCTCCTTCCCTCTCTCCAATCCCCAAAACTCCGCCATTCCAGTAGTCCTGAATTGTGTGCCGGCTCGGAGAATGTGCGTGTGTTTGTGTTCAGAGGGTGTGCAGGGAACAGGAGAGAATTGGAAGAGGTATTGGTGGGAGCACGGACATGGTGGTGAGATAGCAGTGACTGGGTTGATGAGTTATTGAACCAAACGATCAGCCTGTTCACACAGAACAGTGCAGACGCTCAGAACCGAGAGATCAATATCCGGTGGAAGGGGGCTGGGTGGTTTAACAACAGACGTCACCTCTCCCAATTTCTCCTCATAATTCCATATAAACAGAGAGAGCGGGAGTCGTGTAGAGGAGGGAGAGGGTTAATAGAACCGTGGAGGACCTGCAGGGGATGAAGCGGGTCAGGGTGACGGGGAGAGGAGTTGGGGAATGAGGAGATAACGGAGACGGTACGGAGTGTAGGGGACGGAGGGGTGATGGAGACAGGGTTTGTAGAAGAAGATATCGGTGGCGGAAACGGGAAGGGCTGTAGGGGAAGTCGTGGCTGACGGTTACGAGGATGGTCAGCTGGGGAATGGGGTTGACGACGAACAGGAGACTGAAAACTCAATGAACCAGGAACACTTTCTTCCCCTCCGCCAGCATATTCTTGAACGCACCAGCACCACCTCCACGTTTTTGCGGCATTTATTAACTATTTGCATTTAACAGTAATTTTACATATTTTCACCCTACTGATTCTTCAAAAGAACAAATCTCAGGTGGTCTAAGTCACAGATAATAAAACAGACCGTGAATCCGGTAGAAAAGATGCGATACAGGCGGACAGGACATTTGACACGCTGGCCTTCATCAGTCAGGACACTGAGTACGGGGGTCGGAGGTCACGTTGCAGTTGCAGATGACGTCGGTCAGGCCGCACTTGGAGTATGGAGTTCAGTTCTGCTTGCCTTGCTCTAAGAGAAATCTCAACGAACTGGAAATATTGCAGAGGGAGATTTCCGAAGATGCTGCCGGGACAGGAGGGACTGAGTTATGGAGCGAGGTTGGGAATTTTGAGACTTTTTTCGGTGATCTTACAGAGGTGTACAAAACCACGAGGGACACAGGTAAGGCGAATGCGTGCACTCTATTTCCCCAGGACTGGGGTATCGAGAACATTAACACACATGATTGAGGGGAGAATAGCTAAAGACAGAAGCGGGAAGGGACGCAGTGGGATGGGGAGACTGGGCTGAGACAGAGTAGAGAATCGAGGGAGAGACCTGAAACAGAAGGGGGAATTGGGGGAAATGGAGGCAAGAAAGCGGGGTGAGGAAAATGGGGATGAAACAGAGGAGTGGGGAGTGGAGAGGAATGAGAGCGACACTTTTGAGGGACGAGGGTATAGAGACGGCAAGATGGTGAGTAAGATTGCAATAGAAGGAAAGAGGAGAATAGGGTAAGTGTGAGGGGCAGCGGCGCGGAAGTGTTAGTGTGAGTGGTTAAGAGAAATGGAAGAGAAAGAGGGTTTTATCATTATATTCAAGTCGGTCGCACAGGTTGTTGACAGAGATCCCGGATCTTTTCTGAAATATCCGGGCACAAAGGTGCAGACTTCTCACAGATGAAGCGCGCACGAACCTGATCGCAAGGTTTAAGCTCAGTGTAATATGTACATACACCGCACTCGGGGACTCCACCGTACATCCGGAACATGACATTCGAAGCGCATTTCCTGTCAAAGAGAAGTAAACAATTTCAACGTACCTTCAGCAGTCAGTCCCCAAAACCACTGATACCCTCCCTCGCCATTGACCTGTGGCAACTCAACATCTCCAACAACCCCACTTTCCGAGCACAGCCCTGTGTCAGTCTCCAGAATACTCCCACTGACCCACTCTCTCCCTGCAGTCCTGTGTCAGTCACCAATGTTATCCCTTGTCCCACTCTCTACCCACAGATCGGTGTCAGAGACCAGAATAATAACAGTACCCAACCTTCTCCTCACGGGCCTGTGTCAGTCCCAAAAATGCTCCCACAGCGCCAGTGCCTTCCAAGGCCCCATGTCAGTCCTCAAAATGCTCCCACTGCTTTACTGTCTCCCCACAAGCCAGTGTATTCTGCCTAAGTACTCACACTCACCACTCCCACCCCACAGATCAGTGGCAGTCCAAACTACACCCACTGGCTGACTGTCTCCGCACAGCCCCGTGCCGGTCCCCGAAATATCCCCACTGCTCAACCCTCTTCTCAGAGACCTGTGTCAATCACCAAAACATCTCCCGCTTCCCATGCTCTCCCCACGGACGTGTCTCAGCCCCAGAGTACTCCCACTGAACCATTCTCTCCCCACAGATCTGTGTCTGTCCCCAAAGTACACCCCTCCCTCATTCTCTCCCCACAGACAAGTGCCAGGCCCCAAAGTGCACCCACCACCTCACTCTCTCCCACAACCTGGATCAGTTCCCAAAAGAGCTCCATAGCTCCACTCTCTTCCCACGGCCCCGTGTTAGTCCCCAAAATACTTGCACTTCCCACTCTCACCTCAAGGCCCCGTGCGAGTCCTCACAATAATCCCAATGCCTAGCCTTCTCCCTAAAGATCTGTGTCAACCACATAAAGACTCCAACATCGCCCTCTCTCCCCACAGCCCATGTCAGTTTCCACATTTGGAGAAGGAAGTGTGAGGATCAGAACGGGAGTGCGGCAGGAGCCATTTTAATTTTTTCTTCTTCTCATCGGAGTTAAGAGAGGCGGGAATGCGCAGGTGTGTGAAGTTGGGCAGTGAGGAGGGGAAGATTTGAAAGGAACACAGCCTTATACAGCGGGCAGCGTCGTTTTGCGGAAAACGGAGTGAGCCGGGAGCAGAGTGAAGGCTTAAGGGCTTTTCCTCAACGGGCTTAGCCGGAATCGGGCGAAGCAAGGTAGGTTCAGTTTTTAATTTTCCCTGCTATTTGAGGAAAGGGGGGAATTATGATTGTGAGGGCAGCTTGTTCTTCTCGGTGTTCGGATGTGGGAGGTCCTGGAGTCTCCCAGCCTCCTGCAGTTCCTAAGGGATCGTGTTAGGGAACTGGAGCTGTCGCTCGATGACCTTCGTCTGGTCCGGGAGAGGAAGAAGATGATAGAGATGAGTTACAGGCAGGTGGTCACACCAGGGCCACGAGAGGCAGGCAGGAAGGTCACAGTTAGTGGAGGGAAGGGGAAGAGTCAGGTACCAGAGAGAACCCCAGTGGCTGTACCCCTTGACAATTAAGTACTCCAGTTTGAGTACTGTTGGGTGAGTGGGGGTGGAGCAACCTACCTGGGGGTAACGACAGTGGCCTTGCCAACGGCTCAAAGATTCCGGCCCTGTAGTTCAGTAGGGTAGGGAAAGGAAGAGGAAGGCAGTATTAATAGGGGACTCGATAATTAGAGGGTCAGTTAGGCGATTCTGTGGACGCAGTCAGGAGATCCGAATGGTAGTTTGTCTCCCTCGTGACAGGGTCCGAGTTGTTTCTGATCGCGACCAGGATATCCTGAAGTGGGATAGTGAGTAACCAGAGGTCGTCGTACATATCGGTACCAATGACATAGGTAGGAAAAGTGAAATTGTCCTGAAAGGCGAAGACAGGGAGAAAGGAAGGGAGATGATAAGAAGGACCGCAAAGGCAGGAATCTCGGGAAAACTGCCTGTGTCAGGCGACAGTGACAGTAGGGATGGAATGAGTTGGAGGATAAATGCGTGGCGGAAGTATTGGAGAGGGGACAGTGATTCAAGTTTCTGGATTACTGGGACCTCTTTTGGGCTGGCGTGACCTGCACAAAAAGGACGGGTTACATTTGAATCCTGGGGGGCAAATATCCTTGCCGGGAGGTTTGCTAAGGCTCCCGGGGAGACTTTAAACTAGAATGGCTGGGAGTGGGAATCAATCTGCAGAAACTAGGAGAGAGGTGGTTAGTTCACAAATAGAGAAAGCTAGTAGACAGTCTGTGGGGAGGATAAGCTGGTGATAGAGAAGGGGAGCGCACAGACCAAAGATGTAGGGGAGAAGGAAGAAAAAGATAATAAAGTTGTTTGCACTGTTAGGGATAAACAGAGAAGAAGAGGTTGAGAGTTTCTTAAATTCATCTATTTGAATGCTAGCAGAATTGTAAGAAAGGTGGATGAGCTTATATTATGGACTGATACCTGGAAATATGATGTTGCAGCAATTACTGAAAAATGGTTGCAGGAGGGGTGTGATTGGCAACTAAATATTCGTGGATTTCGTTGCTTCTGGTGTGATTGAATCTGAGTGGCACGAGGGAGAGGTGTGGCATTGCTTGTCAAAGAAAATATTACAGAGGTGGCAAGGTAGGATAGACTAGAGGCTTCGTCTAGGGAGACTATCTGTGTGGAATTGAGGAATGGGAATGATGTAGTAACAATTACAGACCACCTAATTGGGAGCCAGAATTGGAGCAACAAATTTATAAGGAGATAGCAGGTAATTGTAGGGATTGTGGGAGATTTTAATTTTCCACACATAGACTGGGAAGCCGGTTCTGTTAAAGGGCTGTATGGTTTGGAGTTTGTAAAATGTGTGCTGGATATTTTTTTTTTAAGAAATACATTTAGGTACCAACTGGAGAAGGGGCAGTGTTGGATCTCCTGTTAGGGAATGAGATAGGTCTGGTGACCGAGCTATGATTTGGGGATCACTTCAGGTCCAGTGATCACAATACCATTAGTTTCAAAATAATTATGGAGAAAGATAGAACTGGACCCAGAGCTGAGATTTTTGATTGGATAAAGTCCAACTTTGAGGAGATGTGAATGGATTTAGATGGAGTGGATTGGGACGATTTGTTTAATGGGAAGATCGTAATAGAGAAATGGAGGTCATTTAAAGTTGAAAATTTGAGGGTACAGAATATTTTATGTTCCTGTTAGGTTGAAAGGAAAGTTTAAAAGTTTGAGAGAGCCATGGTTTTCAAGGGATATTGGAAACCTCATTCGCAAAAAGAGAGACATCTACAATAAATATAGGCAGCATGGAGTAAATGAGGTGCTCGAAGAATATAAAGAATATAAAAAGAATCTTAAGAAAGAAATTAGTAAGCTAATAGAATATATGAGGTTGCTTTGGCAAGTAAGGAAAATAAATCCAAAGTGTTTCTGCAGATATGTTAATAGCAAAAGAATAGTAAAGGATGAAGTTCGTCTCTTAGAGAATCAGTGTGGACAGCTATTTGTGGAGCCAAAAGAGATGGGGGAGATTTTGACCAATTTTTGTTCATCGTTATTCACTGAGGAGAAGGATATTGAATTATAAAAATAACGGAAACAAGTAGGGTAGTTATGGAAGCTATGATGATTAAAGAAGAGTAAGTACTGGAGCTTTTAAAGAATACAAAAGGTGGATTAGTCTCCCGGTCCTGATAAGTTAGTGTAGAAATAGCAGGGACTCTGAGAGAAATATTTCAAATGTCATTAGAAAACCGGGATTGTGCCGGAGGATTGGCGTATTTCTCATGTGGTTCTCATGTAGTTCCATTGTTTAAAGAGGAATCTAAGAGTAAACCTAACAATTATCAGCGTGCAGGTTTGACGTCGGTGGAGGGTAAACTAATGGAAAATAGTCTTCGAGATGATATATATAATTATCTGGATAGACAGGGTCAGTTTAGAAGCAGTCAACATAGATTTGTGCTTGGAAGCTCATGATTGACAAATCTTATTGAATTTTTTGAAGGGGTTACGAGCAAAGCTGACGAGGGAAAATCAGTGAAAATTGTCTATAAGGGCTTCAGTAAGGCCTTTGACAAGGTTCCACACGGAAGGTTAGTTAGGAAGGTTCAATTGTTAGGTATTAGTATTGAAGTGGTAAAATGGATTCAACAGTGGCTGGATGGGAGATGCCAGAGAGTAGTGGTGGATAACTGTTTGTCAGGTTGGAGGCCGTTGACTAGTGGTGTGCCTCAGGGATCTGTACTGTGTCCCAATGTTGTTTGTCATATACATTAATGATCTGGTTGATGGGGTGGTAAATTGGATTAATAAATATGCAGATGATTCTAAGATAGGTGCCGTAGTAGACAATGAAGTTGGCTTTCAAATCTTGCAGAGAGATTTAGGCCAACAGAAGGAGTGTGCTGGAAGATGGCAGCTGGAATTTATGCTGATAAGAATGAGGTGCGACATCTTGGTAGGACTCATCAAAATAGGATATACATGGTAAATGGTAAGGCATTGTGGAATGCAGTAGAACAGAGTGATCTGGGAATAATGGTGCATAGTTCCCTGAAAGTGGAACCTCATGTGTATAGGATGGTGAAGAAAGCTTTTGTTATGCTGACCTTTATAAATCAGAGCAAAGAGTATAGGAGTTGGGATGTAATGTCAAAATTGTACAAGGCATTGGTGAGGCCAAATTTGGAGTTTTGTGTACAGTTCTGTCACCGAATTATAGGAAAGATGTCACCACAATATATGGAGTACAGAGGAGATTTACTAGAATGTTACCTGTGTTTCAGCACCTAAGTTACAGAGAAAGGTTGAACAAGTTAAGTTTTTATTCATTGGAGCGTAGAAAGGTGAGGGGGGACCTGATAGAGGTATTGAAAATTATGTAGGGGAAAGGTAGAGTTGACGTAGATAGGCATTTTGCATTGAGAGTATGGGAGATTCGAACAAGAGGACGTGAGTTGAGAGTTAACAGGCAAAAGTATAAGGGCAACACTTCTTAACTAAGAGAGTGGTAGCTGTGTGGAACGAGCTTCCAGTAGAAGTGGTAGAGGCAAGTTTGATTCTGTCATTTAAAAAAAAAAATAGATTTTGGACAGGAATTGAATGGAGGGTTCTGAACTGACTGCAGGTAGGTGGAACTTAGTAAGACTAAGCTTTCGGCACGGACTAGTAGGGCCGGGATGGTCTGTTTCCGTGCTGTAATTGTTATATGGTTATATTAGTTTTACTGCACACTCTCTATCAACAGTCCGTGTCGATTCCGAAACAAATCCAATTGCCCATTCTCTCTCCGCAGAAATTTCTCTGTCTCCAAAATGCCCCGATTACCCACTCTCTCCACACAGCCCTTCTCAATCCGCCAATTCATACCAATGCCCACTCCCTTTAGCAACTCGTGTGTGACCACAAACTAATATCACTGCACACAACCTTCCCGCAGCCTGTGCCAGTCCCCAAAATAAACCCACTGCCCACTCGCTTCTCGCAGCCTGTATCAATCCGATGACCCACTTTCTCTGAGAAACATGCAAAATCCTAAATCTCACCCGTCTTTGCATTTTCCAATCCAATATGAACAGTCTTGGTCGCGGACAGCTTTGACAACAAAATTCTGTGAAATTAAAATGTTATTATTAACGATTGAATTCGAACAAAATTTAAAGAGCATCACTTTCTGTCTGACCCCTGGAGAGTTTGAAGAGATGGTATTGAAGGAGATTAATTCTGTGTCTCACCACAGGAGAATGTGATGCCACGGTGTGGAGGGAGCTTCACTCTGTGTCTGAACCCGGGAGTGTGTAATGAGACCGTATGTAGGGAACTCTCTGTGTACGACCACGGGAGTCTGTGATGTGACGATGTGGAGGGAGCTTCACTCTGTGTCTGAACCCGGAAATGTGTAACGGGACGGTGTGAAGGAAATTCACTCCTTTTATGACACTGGGAGTGTGTCCTGGGACTAGAAGGAGGGAACTTCACTTTGTGTCTGACACCGGAATTGTGAGATCAAACGGTGTGGAGGGAGCTTCTCTCTGGTGTTGATATATCTTCCGTCGATCTGACACGTACCTCTTCTTCTGCTGAATTTATATCCAGAAGTTTAGAATCAGAGTCACAGCAATACTGCCTCGCTTTGTCGTAGGGTAATTTCAACGTGGTTATAAAATAACAGCCGACTTCATTTCTGATCCAGTCCTGGGAACACTCTTGTTCTGGAAAATAGGAAGAAGGAACAATGAATCTCCCTGCGTACGGTCCATTTCATCCGCTGTGAGTCAAACATAGAAAGAGGATCCCACATCACCGTCCCGTCACACACACTTGGTCAAGTACAGAATGAAACCCACTCCTTACCGGTCCCCTGACACACTCCCGGATCAGACACAGAAAGAGGATCCCTCCTCACCGTCTCGTCACACATTCCCGGGTTCAGACACAGAGTGAATCTCCCTCCACACCGTCCCATCACACACTCCCGGGGTCACACACAGAGTGAATCTCCCTGCACACCCTCCCATCACACATCCCCGGGTTCAGACACAGAAAGGAGCTCTCTCCACATCGTTCCATCACACACTTCCGGCGTCAGACACTTTGAAGCTTCCTCCACCCGGTCATATCGCATACTCCAGGGGGCAGACACTGCATGATTCTCCCTCCACACTGTCGCATCACACAATCCTTGGGTCGGTCACAGTAGTGCTCCCACCAGACCGTCCCAGCACACACTCCTGTCAGAAACAGAGTGAAGCTTCCTCCACACCGTCCAATCACATACTCCTGTGGTCAGATATAAGTGATGATCCCTCCATCACACTCACACTGTGTCATTCACAAAGTGAAGCTCCTTCCACATCATCCTGTCACTGTCGACAGATGTCAGACGCAGAGTGACACTCCCGCCGTACAGTCCCATCACACTCCCAGGGGTTTCACCCAGTGTGAGCTCCGTATTACACTGCCCCATCAGTCACTCCGGTAAAATATAGAGTGAAGTTCCCTCCTCAGTATCCTGAGCTCATTCCTGGGTTTAGACACAGAGTCATGCTCCCTGCATAGCATCCCATCGCAAACACACTGTGTCAGACACAGAGTAAAGCTCACTCCAGACTGTCCCATCACACACTCCCGGGGTCAGACACAGGGTGTGACACCCTCGAAACTGCCCCATTATACGTTCCCGGGGTCCGATACAAACTACCCTCTCACCCTTCTATCACACATTCCCGTCGTCAGAATCAAACTGAAGCTCGTTCACGCCGTCCCATCGCACTCTCCTGCTGTCAGACTCAAATTGAAACTCCCGCCACGGCACCCAATTACACATTCGTGGGACCCCTGACCAGTTGTTGCTCCCTCAATTCCGCCCCATCACATTCTTCAGGAGTCAGTTAAAAACTCCTTTCCGCCATAGAATCACAGAGATCCTGAGGGACAGACAGAAATAGAATTTCACTCCCTAACGTACGGTCACACACTCCCGGGGTGAAACATATGAATTAGCTCCCTCCGCAATTTCCAATCACGCAACCCGTTGCCGAACACTGAGGGACTCTCCTTTAACACTGTTCCATCACAGAATCCAGGAGTAAACATAGAGTGGAAATCCCTTATACTATTACATCATACACACCCGGGGTCAGACACAGAGTGAAGCTCTCTCTTGCTACGGCCCCATCACACACTCATGGATTCAGACTGCACGCTGCTTACTGTCAAATCACACGCTCTTACGGATAGACACAGAGTGAATCTCCCTCCGCACCGTCCCATCACACAGTCCCGGAGTCAGACACAGAGTGAATCTCCCTTCACACCGTCCCATCACACACTCCCGGCATCAGACACAGAGTGAATCTCCCTCCACACCGTCCAATCACACACTCCCGGGGTCAGACACAGAATGAATCTCCCTCCTCACCGTCCCATCACACACTCCCGGGATAAGACACAGAGTGAATCTCATACCCACCGTCCCACCACTCTCTCCCGAGATCAGACATAGAGTGAATCTCCCTCCACACCGTACTATCACACACTCCCGTGGTCAGACAGAGAGTCAATCTCCCTCCTCACCGTCCCATCACACACTCCCGGGATCAGACACAGAGTGAATCTCATACCCACCGTCCCACCACTCTCTCCCGAGATCAGACACAGTGTGAATCTCCCTCCACACCGTCCCACCACACACTCCCGAGATCAGATACAGAGTGAATCTCCCCCCAGAATCGCAAAGAAACAACCTCGGCACCGACCCATCACAGGCACATGGTGTCAGTTATAGAGTGAAGGTCCCTGCAGACCATTCAATCGCACACATTCCTGATTGGGCAGACAGAAATTTGAGTTAAATCCACAACGTCACGTCACACTCTCTCAGGGACAGATGAAGAATGAAGCTATTGTCCTACGATCCCATCATACTCTCCCAGTGCCAAACACAGAGTATTTCTCCTACCATACTGTCCCATCACACAAGACCGTGGTCAGTCTCAGACTGAAGCTTTCTCTCCACCACACTATCACACACTCCTTGGGTCAAACATGGAGTGAAGCTCACTGCATGCTCTCCCATCACGAAGTCCTGCGGACAAAAACACAGTGAGCCTCCCTCCACACTACCCCAACACACTCCCCGTGGTCAGATAGGAAATGAAACACCCTCTGCAGGATCCCGCCGGATACTCCCGTGGTCAGACATAGTATGATGCTCTTTCTACCCAGTGACATCACACAACACAGGGGTCAGAAAACGAGCGAAGCTCCCTATACACCGTCCAATCACGCAGTCCCGAGGTCAGACACCGAGATAAGATGCCTTCACATCATCCCAGTACACACTCCCGAGACTATCACAGTGTACATCTCCCTCCATACGCCCCCCGTACATCACACACCGCCTGGCGAGTCACAGAGTGAAGCTCTCTCTCAACCGTCCCATCACGCTCAGCAGTGCACACACACAAAGCGAAGTTCCGCCCAAGGCACATTGACGGGTTCAGAGTCGCTCCACAACATCCAATCACACAATCCGGTGTCACATAGAATGAACGTACCTCTGCACTGTCCCCTAACACAGTTAGTCTGTAGTCAGACGCAGACGCTCTCTCTCTACGATCCCATTACACACTCCGGGAGGCAGGCACAGAGTGATGCTCCCTCAACACCGTCCCATCCCTCACTCTGGGATTCAGACACAGAGTGATGCCCCCGCTACACCGTCTCGTCACACACTCCCGGATTCAGAGTAAAACTCTCTCCCCACGGTGCCATAACACTCTTCAGGGGTCAGTCATGGAGTACATCTCTCTGGGCAGTGTCCCATCACAGACTGCCGCTGTCAGACGCAGAATGAAGCTGGATCCATACTGTCCCATCTGAATACCCAGAGTGAGACATCGAGTGAAGCTGTAATGTTACGTCTCACAATCCCGTGTTCAGACACACAGTGAATCCATTTCCACAACGTACCATCACACTCTCCTGGATTCAGTGACAGAGGGAAACTCCCTCCACGCAGCCCCATCACACACTCACCGGGTCAAACACAGAGTGAATCATCCTCCATACCATCTCTTCACACTCTCCCGATGTCAAGCCCAGAGTGACGCTTCCTCTCTCCATCCCTGCCCTGTGATGAGGAGCGGGTGAATGAGGGGGTTGATGCCTCACCTCTTCTGCTGGTCAAAAATTCACAGATTTGAGCCTTGGTTTCGTTGAGAGATCTGTATTTCGTTTCCATCTGAGTAAACTGGTGACGGAGATCGCTGTGCATTCGTTTAAGATCGGACAGATTAAAGTTGACGACAGAAAGCTTGGATTGAAGGGATGAGTTTAACTCATGGTAGTTTCGATCGGATGTGACATTGGACTGACGAATCTGTGATACTGAGAGAGATGGTGAAGGATATTTATCGTTTGCAGTGACACGTGAGTCAGCGTCACGCTACCGAACAGGTTACAGTGAGTGTTGTGTCTGTGTCACGGTGAAGGGTTTCAAAGTGAAGGATATGTTGAAGGATTTGAGCCTTGGTTTCGTTGACAGATCTGTACTTCCTTTCCATCTCAGTGAACTGGTGACGCAGATCGCTGTGAATTCGTTTAAAAACGGACAGATTCGAGTTGAGCGCAGAAAGCTTGGATTGAAAGGATTGAGGTTATTTCATGGCAGTTTCGGTCGGTGGTGATTTTACACTGACGAATTTGTAATCCTGAGAGAGATTGTGAACGTTGTTTAGACTTCAGGTGAGACAGCGTCACGCTACCGATCGTTCACAGAGAGAGCTGTGTCAGTGTCACGGTGAATGTTGTCACAGTGTAGGATATTCTTTGAGCACAGTGAGAAGCATCGGCGCCACCTTGAGGGCCGTGTCTGTGTCACGCTGGGGGGGGGGGGGGGGGGGAGTGGTGAATCAATGACCCGGTGAAGGTTTAGTTGTTACCATTGGAATCTCTGTCAGTATCTTGCGGGGCATGTCTGAGTTGCTGTGAGGAAAGTGTCAGTGTCACTGTGATAGGAACTCTGTGCCCCGGCGGGAGGTGACAATGACGTGTCACGGTGTCATGGTGTGGGGTGTGCTGGTCGCACAGGGAAGGGTATGTCAGTGCCACGGTGAGAGACATTTCATGGCCACGGTGTGTGTGAGAGTGACACGCTGAGGTGTGCGTCGTTGTCACCGACAGTACTATGTCGGTGTCATTGTTTGCCTGTGTCAGGGTGAGGTGAGATTAACTGCCTCAGTAAGCGGTGCATCGGCGTTATGTTGAGGGGTGATATTGGCTCGGTAAGGGGTGTTACAGTGACGTGTGAGTCTTTGTCACGATGCGGTGCAGAAGGGATCACGCTGAGGAGCGTGAAGGTGTCACGGTGTACGGTACCACAGTGTCACGGTGAAGAGCGTGTCGGTGTCACTGTGAGGTGTGTGTCGGTGTCGCTTCAGCAGTTTAACGGTAACACGGTCAGGGGCATGTCGATGTTAGTGAGGGGCACTTTGCGGTCAGTGCGAAAGCCATGTGTGTGTCACGGCGATAGTCCTGTCAGTGTCGCGGTCGGGAGTATATCTGAGTCTCGTTGAAGGTAGTGACCATGCTACGGTAACAGCATTGTTGATGTTATGGTGAATGGCGTGTCGGTGTAGCATGAGGCTTGATTGTGTTACGGTAATGACCGTGTTTTATCACGGTTTGGGGTGTGTTCGTGTTATAGAACATACAACCCAGTGTTATACACAGTGTTATACACAGTGTTACACAACACAGTACAGGCACTGCGGCCCACAATGTTATCACGGTTTGAGGTGTGTTCGTGTTATAGAACATACAACCCAGTGTTATACACAGTGTTATACAACACAGTACAGGCACTGCGGCCCACAATGTTACGTCGACCCCTTAAACGCTGCCTCCCATATAACCCACCACTTTCAACTCCTCCATATACCTGTCTGGTAGGCTTTTAAATATCACTAGTGTATCTGTCACCACCACTGACTCAGGAAGTGCATTCCACGCAACAACCATTCTCTGCGTGAAAAACCTACTTCTGATACCCTTTTGAACATCCCACCCCTTACCTGAAAGCCATGTCCTCTTGTATTGAGCAGTCGTGCTCTAGGCAAGAGGCGCTGGCTGTCCATTTTATCTATTCCTCTTATAATATTCTATATCATGTCTCCTCTCATCCCACTTCTCTCCAAAGAGTAAAGCCCCAACTCCCTTAATCTCTGAGCATGATGCATACACTCTAAACCAGGCATCATCCCGGTAAATCTCCTTTATACCCTTTCAATGCTTCCACATCCGTCCTACAGTGAGGAGAGCAGAACTGGACACAGTACTCCAAGTGTGACCTAACCAGAGTTTTATAGAGTTGCATCATTACCTCGCGAATCTTAAACTCCAATCCTCGACTTATGAAAGCAAATAACCAGAAGCCTTCTTAACTACCCTATCTACCTGTGAGGCAATTTTCAGGGATCTCATCCACACTACCAAGTATCCTGCCATTTACTTTGAACTCTCTCTTGGAGTTTGTCCTTCCAAAATGTACCACCTCACACTTATCCGGGCTGAACTCCATCTGCCACTTTTCGGCCCACTTCTGCATAGTGTCTAAGTCACTCTGCAATCTTCGAAAATACTTAACACGATCCACTAGACCACCAAACTTTGTGTCGTATCCAAACTTGCCAACCTACCCTTCTACCACCACATCCATGTCGTTAATAGAATCACGAAAAGCAGAGGTACCAGAACCGATCCTTGTGGAACACCACTAGTCACGGCCCTCCAATCCGAATGTACTCCGAAATCCGAATGTACTCCCTCCACCACGTCACTCTGCTTTCTGCAGACAAGCCAGTTCTGAATCCTCATCTATATGCCTGGTCACCTCCTCAGAGAATTCTATCAGGCTTGTTAGACAGGATCTGCCTTTCACAAAGCCATGCTGACTGTCCCTGTTCAGACCATGATTCCCTAAATGGCCATAGATTCTATAACTAAGAATATTTTCCAGCAACTTTCCCACCACGGACGTAAGGCTCACTGGCCTCTAATTACCTGGACCATCCCTCCTACCTTATTTGAACAAGAAGACAACATTCACCTCCCTCCAATACTCCCGTACCATTCCCGTGAACAACGAGGACATAACGATCCTAGCCAGAGTCTCAGCAACCTCTTATCTCCTCTCGTGAATCACCCTGGGGAATATTCCGTCAGGCCCCGGGTATTTATCCGTCCTAATGTATTTTAATAACTCTAACATCTCCTTTCCCTTAATAACAACATGCTCCAGAAAATCAAACTCCCTCATATTGTCCTCACCGTCATCAAGTTCCCTCTCAGTGGTGCATACCGAAGATACTTATTCATCGAAGACCACGCCAACTTCCACAGTCGCCAGGCACATCTTCCCACCATTATCTCTAATCAGTCCGACCTTCACTCCTGTCATCCTTTCGTTCTTCACATAATTGAAGAATGCCTTGGGGTTTTCCTTTACCCTTCTCACCAAGGCCTTCTCTTGCTCCCTTCTTTCTGTCCACAGCCCCTTCTTCATCACTTTTCTTGCTACCCTATGTCCCTCAATAGACCCACCTGATCCTTGCTTCCTAAACCTCATGTATGCTGCCTTCTTCCATCGGTGTTACGGTAAGGGGGGTCTTGGTTTCACTGTTGTGTTTTACAATCTCAGTATATTCCACTCTCTTTATTTATGGTCTGACTCCATCCGGAGACCGTTCCACTCACCATAGATCGAGAGACTGGCCACAGTCACGATGAAGGCGGACGTAACTAGGCAGAGTAGGTACGGTCTATTTCCGATCTTTACTTTCGACTCCCGTTCTTGCGCAGCTGTGGAGAGACCATGCGATCATAAGATCACAATAAATATTTATTAAGACAAAATGAGCTACTTAATGATTATTTTACTTCAGTATCTTAGTGACTGTAGCGATGACTTGCAGCAGACCGAAAAGCCTGTGCATGTAGATATTAAGAAAGAGGATGTAATGGAGCTTTTGGAAAACATCGAGTTTCATAAGTCGCCGGAACCGGACGAAATATAACCCAGGCTACTGTGGGAGGCGAGGGGAGAGATTGCTGAGGCTCTGGCGATGATCTTTGCATCATGAATGGAAACGTGGGAGGGTCCGGAGGATTGGAGGGTTGCGGATGTTATTCCTTTATTCAAGAAAGTGAGAGCAGATTGCCCAGGAAATTATAGACCAGTGAGTCTTTCCTCAGAGATTGGTAAGTTGATGGAGAACATCTTGAGAGACAGGATTTATGAACATTTGGAGAGGTATAATCTGTTTAGGAGTTGTCAGCGTGGCTTTGTAAAGGGCAGAACGTGCCTTACGAGAATGATTAAATTTTTCTGGAGATGTGACTAAAGGAAGAAGAAGGTGATGAAGGAATAACAGTAAATGTAGTGTATATGGATTTCAGCAAAGCATTTGATACGTTGCCCCATGCAAGGCTTACTGAGAAACTAAGGAGGAATGGGATCCAAGGGGATATTGCTTTGTGGATCCACAACTGGCTTGCCCACAGAAGGCAATGAGTGGTTGTAGACGGGTCATATTCTGCATGGAAATCGGTCACTAGTGGAGTGCATCAGGGATCTGTTCTTGGACCCTTATTCTTCGTGACTTTAATAAATGAAATGAATGAAGATTTGAAGAAATGATGCAGAAAGGAATGGAATGGAAATGAATGCTGTATGCCTCCATTAAAGGTCATTGACCCACTTTGGCAACGTGTTGGAAATTTAATGTGTTGATTTCACAGTCACCATATACACAGTAAATTGATACAGCCCTATCCTCCCCCTTAACCTTTATTCTTTCAATGATACTTTTTTATATTAGAACATTACATGCAACTGCAGAACATAGAAGTCTGTGCGTAAGTAGATAGCGTAAGGGACAAAAATACTACAATAAATAATATAAGTTCAAGATGCAAGATATTTCCAGATAGAAAACAAACTATTTCGAATACAGCATGTATCACTGACAGTTTACAGCAATACCTGCTGACAGATTTTATGGTCCTGGATGTATCTGCGGTTAACTATAGGTTGAACACATGACATTAAACCAGCTTGACCTACAGTGAAATCCCAAACAAGATTCTCACTTACCAGGAGTCTGACTTTGTTCCATGCACCAAAAATGCCTTTTTGGAAAAAGACTTGGACGTTTGTGGCAATGAAGTCAATCACAACAGATGAAACAACATTTTAAAGCACATTGGCAATTTTCTCAGTCTGTATCCGCATACTTCTAACGTTACACACAAAACAATCTGGGGAATCTCAAAATATCAGGCAGCATCTCTGATGGGAAATTAGCCGATGACATTTCAGGTCAAGGCACTTCATAGCTGCTGTCTGACCTGTTGAGTTCTCCTGCATATTATGTGTGTTGCTCAAGATTTCCAGCACCTCTAGAATCTCTTGTGTTTCTGTGAAGACGACTAATTTCCTTTCTCTTTCCTCCTTCATAATAATGATTCATAACTTCAAAAGATTAAATTTGTATTACTGTTCCATGAAATGTACACAATTTAGTTCATTGAACAGAGGCCAAATTTTATTCACTGAATTGGAGAGTTATTTTCTTTCTGAGTATCCTCAGTCTTTTTACACGTGATTCTCTCAGAGAGATCAGAACAGTAAACCTCGGAAGAGGCAACTGAAGGACAGCTCATCTGGGAGTATGGCTGACTCCAACTATCTTTCAGTGCTGAATGCTAACATGGGCGAGGATAACTCAATGAAATGCATATTATGGCACATGCAATGCATTATGAGAACAGTATCATACAGAATTGCTGTGGTCAATGTGGGTTTCATAGCCAAAGCAGTAGATTATTATTTGTGAAACCACTGATGGAAGTACCACAGGAAAGGTGCCCATCTATACCAGAACAATGTGCACCATTTAGTAAGAACAGAATGTTTTGAGGACTAAAGTTGGGCAGGTCAAATATATGGTCTATGTATGGACTAATGACATAGAAATGAAAAGGTTAAGGCCCTGCAACAAAAGGCACTAAAGGTTGGTTTGTGAGTCCTGATGCAGGACCTTGACCCTGATTAATACATCATCTTTTTGGCTCCAAAGATGCTGCTGGGCCCATTGAGTTCTTCCAGCACTTGCTGTTTCTTCAGATTACAACATTAGCAGTCTTGTTAAAATGTAAAAATGCCAACATACACATGCTAACGATTAAGTGACACAACTCTGTCTCTTTAATACTCCGCCTTTGAATCTCTCAAAGGGAAGAAAATTGCTATCTACAAAATATTCAATGAAAGCTTAAAGAAGGGACAAAAGGAACAAGTAACAACATAGACCCCAGAAATGAATGATATCAGTGGATGGATTTGACATCATCAAGCAATGGGAGCAGATCTATCTGAAGAGAAGAAATAGATAACAAAGAAGAAGCTACGCTCCCAGAACACTGAAGGACGTGCAGGAGCAAAACTGCAAGTGAAACTACAAACTTGCCTGTGAACAGGAGATGCACAATAATACTTGGAAGGAAATTTGATCATCCTGATATAGACTAAGGATTACGTCACGGCAAGATGACAGAGGGAGGGGTGACTCCCTCCCTCTGAAATGTGCACATCAGAGCCTTCTTTGATCAGTATGTTTTCGCTTCAACAGGAAGGGTGTTACTGTATAGTGCTTTTGGGAGTAAGGGCGGGTGAAGCATGCTCCAGTCTACCAGCAGCCATTTGGAGAACAATAATACTGATGTAGAACATTTTAGAATAAATGTGGGAGAGGATGATAAACAGTCAAGTATGAAAACACCTAACCGGAAGGGGGCGAAGTACAATGAATTGTAAAGGGATTTGCATTCAAGGCATGTAAAAACAGTAAAATAATCTCAACAAAGGATGACCTCTTTGATGACGAAACTTAAGTGTCTAGAAATTCATCTGCTAAAGACGTCAGACTGCCCATTCTGTAATCCACTCCATTACGTCAGTCAATCTGACCTTAACATATGTGTCAGCAAAGGTGATGACACAAGAAAACATCAGAATCAGAATCAAACTCAGAAACAGGTTTATTATCATTGGCCTGTAAAGTGACATTTGTTAACTTAGCAGCAGCAGTTCAATGCAATTCATAGTCAAGCAGAGAAAAAAAAAATAACAGTAAAAAATAAAAATAAATAAACAAGTCAATCAATTACATCTATTGAATAGATTTTAAAAAGTGCTAACACTGAAATACAATATATTAAAAAAAAGTGAGGTAGTATCCAAAGATTCAATATCCATTCAGCAATCGGATGGCAGAGGGGAAGAAGCTGTTCCTGAGTCACTACAGCGAGTTAAACTTTGAGGTCAAGAATACATCTTATGGGAATAGTGGGCTGTTCAATTGTCCCATAACAGCGGGGTAGAACCTGTCTTTGAGCCTGGTGAAATGCGCCTTCGCATCTTCCTACGATAGGAGGTGATGGGGTGTAAGACAATTATCCAGGCTGGCTGTCTGCTTTAGCGGGAGGTGCAGAGCGAGTCCGCGTAGGTGTAGGTGATACCCCGGATATGATGAGATTTGTTCACGACTGTCTGCACTTCCCTCCGGTCACCGAGGGAGTAGTTTCCCTCCTAGGCCGAGTTTGTATCGTGATTGGATGCTTTCGGTGGTGCGTCGGCAAAGATGGACGGGGTTCCACAGGAACGTGCCAAGCTGACAGAGGAACCAAGAAGGTCTGACGGGGACAGAGCAGTGGACACGTGAACGCAGGAACACCAGAGCACTACGGCACAGTACAGGACCTTCAGCCCTCGATATTGTGCCAACCCATATATTCCTTTAAAAACGTACTGAATCCACGCCACCACATAACCCTCCAATTTTCTTTCATCCATGTGCCAGTCCAAGAGGTTCTTAAGTACCCCTAATGTTTTAGACTCCACCACCACATCTGGCAAGTGATTCCAGGCACTCACAAGCCTCTGTGTAAAAAACTTACCCCTGATGTCTCCCCTAAATTTCACTCCCTTAACTTTGTACATATGCCCTCTGGTGTTTGCTATTGGTGCCCTGGGAAACAAGTACTTGCTATCCACCCTACCTATGCCTCTCATAATCTTGTAGACCTCTATCAAGTCCCCTCTTATCCTTCTACGCTCCAAAGAGAAAGTTCCCGGCTCTGCTGATCATGCCTCATAAGGCTTGTTTTCCAATCCAGGCAACACCCTGGTAAATCTCCTCTGTACCGTCTCCATAGCTTCCATATGCTTCATATAACTAGGTGACCGGAACTGAACACAATACTCCAAAGCGGTCTCACCAGAGATTTGTAGAGTTGCAACATGTCCTCTCTACTCTTGAACTCAATCCCCCTATTAATGAAGCCTAGCATCCCATAGGAAGGACGTGGAAGCTATGGAGTGGGTGCAGAGGAGATATACCAGGATGTTGCCTGGATTGGAGAACAAGTCATATGAAGCAAGGTTATCAGAGCTGGGACTTTTCTATTTGAAGCGTAGAAGAATAAGAAGGGACTTGATAGAGGTCTACAAGATGATGAGAGGCATATATATGGTGGATAGTCAGTACCTGTTTCCCAGGGCAACAACAACAAACACAAGAGAGCATATATATAAAAAAAACTAAGGTAGGGAAGTTTAGGGGAGACATCAGGGGTATGTTTTTTACACAAAGAGTTGTGAGTGCCTGGAATGACTTGCCAGGGATCGTGATGGAGGCTGAAACATTATGGGTAGTTAAGAGCCTCTTGGACAGGCACATGGATAAAAGAAAAAATGGAGGGTTATGGCGTAGTGTGGGTTTAGTACTTCTTAACTACCCTATCAACCTGTGCAGCGACCTTGAGGGATGTACGGATTTGAACACGAAGGTGCCTTTGTTCATCCACATTCTTAATAAACTGACCATTAATCCTGTACTCAGTCTTGTGGTTTGTCCTTACAAAACGCATCACCACACACTTGTCCGGATTGAACTCCATCTGCCACTTTTCTGCCTAACTCTGCAGCCTGTCTATATCATCTTGTAACCTTCGACGAAATGCAGCTCCATCCACAACTCCTCTAATATTCGTGGCATCCACAAACTTACCCACCTATCCTTCCGCCTCTTCATCAAGGTTATTTATGAAATTTACAAAGAGCAGGGGTCCCAGGACAGATCCTTCTGGTACTCCAACTAGTCAATGACCTCCATGCAGAAACTCTCCTTCTACAACTACCCTCTGCTTTCTTCCTGTAAGCCAATGTTTTATCCAAACGGCCAAGGTTCCACTGATCCCATGCCTCATTCCTTTCTGGATGAGTCTCTCGTGGGGACCTTGTCAAATGCCTTGCTAAATATGTGTAGACCACATCTACCGCCCTAAGAGCATCAATTTTCTTCGTTACTTCTTCAAAAAACTCGGTTAGGCTCGTGAGGCAGGGCCTGCCCTTCACAAAGAAACACGTGACCAGCAGCAGAAAATCCCTTTTAACTGGTGATATCTTTCCTGTTCTCTGAGCGTGCATGAAAGGTCAGGGTGAGTTATCCGGTGTGGACACAAGGTGTTTAGTGTATGAATTCACGTACATGGTAAATTAGACAGTAAAGGTACTCGTCTGTAAATACGTCTCTGATAATAATTGCGAGGGGCGACATTTATAACACATTGAACTAGAAAGTGTACAGATGGAGATTTATGAAAATATTGCCGGAACACGATAGAGGGAGTGACAGCAAGAGGTCAGGAAGGTTGGGACTACATTACTTGGAGTGCACCTGTAACCTTTCAGATGTATTTAAAGCCACGAGGTTGCAGAGACAGAGTGAATACGCAGAGTCATTTTCTATTATCTTGGAGAATCGAGGACCAGAGCTCTCAGGTCTAAGTTGAGAGGAGAAACATGCAAACACATCCAATTGGGGAGCCGATTAACAACCTTTTGTTACCCGGATTGTGGTCAGTCCATGGCACAAACGGCCAGAGGAAGTGGTCGAGGCAGATGCATTAGAAACTTGGACACTCGGGAGTATGACACGTGACCCCTTCAGAATGGCGTCGGTACTGTGAACTCTGACCTGTTTGTGCAGTGACTCGCATCTCGCCGGGTCCCGAGGCAATGGGAGGATCCTCACCCTCATCGATGAGGGGTTCGACTTTCCCAATATTCAGCTCTGAGTAGGTGGAAATCAGACTGTCTGGGGAAGAAAGTGAGAGAATGAGAGAGAGAGAAACAGAAGGAGGAGAGACCGGTAAAGAATGGGGGAGGGGTGAGGACAGAGGGACAAGAAAACAGAGTGCGGAAAGAGAGGGCTGAGAGGTCGGGATTGGAAGTGAGAGAGAGCTGGAAGTGAGGGGGAAAAGCCGAGGAGACAGAGCAGGACAGTGAGGATGAAAAGGATAAATGGACTGAGGAGTGAGTGATTGGAGCGATGGACGAGAAAATGGGAGTGAATGCAGGCAACAAAGGGGAAAGATAGAGAGAGGAACGGAGTAAAGGGAGCGAGGTTATGCCTGAAGGGGACTGAGACTGGTGAGAGGGATAGCGAAAAAGAAGGTGAGTGCGGGGATTGGGAGGAGAAATTTAGAAGGCAGAGGGGTGCAAGACAAAGGGAGCGAGAGAGAAAATGAGAGAGGATAAAGAGTGAATGTTATGTGAGAGAGCAGAGAGCGTGTGGGAGAGAGAGGCGGGGTGAATACCGAGGCAGAGAAGGTGTATAGGGGGAGTAGATCGGAAAATTGGGGGACAGCGAGAGGGGATGAACGGGAATAGAGACGGAGTTAGGAGGGAGCTGAAGTGGACTGACGATATGAGGGGAGTGACGAAAAGAGTGCGCGAGGACAGCGAGAGCGTTAGAAAGGGGGAGTGTGAGAGAGGGAGCAGAGAGTGTGGGGAAGGGGAGAGTGGGGAAAGAGAAACAGTTAGAGGGGAAATGGCAACGGAGAGAGCGGGAGCCGTAGAAGGGGAGAGATGTGGAATAGACAGAGAGAAGGGTTGGGAAAGGAGTGAGAGCGTGAGAGGAAGGGTGAGAGAAAGGAAATAGTGGGCCAGAGAGGAAGAAAAGAGGATGAGAGTATCAGCGTGTGAGAGATGTGGGAGAAAGAGGGAAGGGGAGAAAGAGAGGAGAGAGGGGTATGAGTGAGTTGCCTCTTGCCGCACTCCTCCCAAGGTGTTTCCTGCTTACCCGTCATGCCACAACACTCCTTGCTCTCGCACCCCGCCCTCCCCCCACCACACAATCCCTCCTCAGTGTCCCCAGTTTAAACCCCTCTCACTGTACTCCCACCACACAAACAATCTCATGGCATTTTCTGCACCGACCCCACTCACAACAACTCCACATCCTGTTCCTCAGCCCTCCCTCTATCCTGCCCCACTTGTTGCTCTGCCTCCACCCCGACCCTTCCCAGAGCGCTCCTTCCTCACCGACCCTCCCATAGAGCCCGTCTCTCATTCCTTTCCAATGCCCTCCCTCTGTACAACCCCGCCTGTTGCTCTGTCTCCACCCCGACCCTTCCCAGAACGCTCACTCCTCACCGACCACCCCAGAGAGCTCGTATCTCATCCAGTCTCTCACGCATTGCTCTGAACTGTTGTCTCACTGGGATCAATTAGGATTAACAGTGCGCTTGCCACGAAATTTCTCGACAGGAATAGACACATCAGCTGAGCAGAGTCAAACCAACAAAGTGAAACTGACCTCCATTCGTCCGGACCCGGGGAACAGAGAGGGTCTTGAAATGAAGTTCCACATACGATACATCAGGGTCTTCTGTGGACAGAACAGTGAGAGTCAGAAACAGCGTGAGGTTCCCTCCACACCGTCCCATCACACACTCCAGTGTTCAGACACAGACTGAATCTCCCTCCACACCGTCCCATCACACACTCCGGGGTCAGACACAGAGTGAATCTCCCTCCACACCGTTCCATCACACACTCCCGGGGTCAGACACATGGTGAATCTCCCTCCACACCGTCCCATCACACACTCCCGGGGTCAGACACAGAGTGAATCTCCCTCCACACCGTCCCATCACACATTCCCGGGGTCAGACACACGAGTGAATCTCCCTCCACAATCCCGCATCACACACTCCCCGGTTTAGAAAGAGATTAAAACTCTCTCCCTCTGTCTCTGCCCCACTTACCTCTCGATGGAGACGGTGAGTCCGATTTTACTAGCTGCACATTCATATAAGTCTCGCTGTCGTCCATCCTGTCGAGGATCCTCTGCGTCTCTGAGCTCAGCGAGACAAACAAACACCAGATGAGCAGCTGATAAAGAGAGGGGCCGAGAGCACGGGGAGAAAGAGCTGGGGGAGAGGGAGATTGAAGGTGTGAGAGGAGGGTGGTCTGGAGCGATAAGTGTGGCGGGGTGGGGGGGAGTAGTGAGAGTGAGAAACAGAGGGAGGGGGAGTGAGGGAAAGGTTAGGGTTTGGCGGAGAGAGAATCGTGAGTGACAGGGGTCAGAAAGGGTTATCACTGAAAGAAGGGGAGGGCGAGAAGTGCAAGAGAATGTAAAGAGAGAGGGAGAAACAGAGGGTGGATTGTTGGAGGGAATCAATTTGGCTTCTCTCTCGAGCTCTCCCTTTTTTTCTTCTATTCCCTCTCTCGGGCGGATATGTTGCATTTACTGTTCGAGAGGTTTACAACCAACAACCCATCCCCTACTGCAACATTCTGTTTATTCAGGCCCTCTGTGCTCTAGAAACCACGGCCCCAGGACAAACGAGAAACACCCACCGAAGTAACCGAGCTACCGAGACTAGCAACAGATTGTCCTTTTCACACCGTGCAGAACTTATCAAAGAATGCATATAATTAGATATTGAAGTTTACAGGAAACTAACACACGCTGCGAACTGTCTGACATTTGACTCTTTTCACCCATTGGAACATAAGCTGGGGGTTGTCAGTATTTCAGAGAAGTATTGAAAGCGTGCGGTTACACTGACTGGGCCGGCATACAGACAGGAAAAAATAAAAATAAAAATAGCAGTGGCGTCGGCGCAGAAGACCGAGTTCAAAAGCTCTCTCAAAAACTCTGCATCACCTTCTGTCTATCATTTTCTCTACCTGCGTTCCTCACTCTCCCCTCACTATCCCCCTATTTCTCTCCCATGAGTGCCTCGAACCCGCTTCAATTTCGCTCTTCTCTCATGCCCTCTTTTTTCCTTGACCCCCTCTCTTTCCTCTACCTTTCTATCTCACTGCCCTCCTCTCTAAGCCTTCTCTTTCTGACTCCCCACTCTCTCTACCCCACTTTCTCTCTTCCCACTCTCTCCCTCTGAGGCTGTGTCTGTGTCTGGATGAGAGAGACAGAAAGAGAGAGAGAGAGAGCGGTAGAGAGAGAGAGATGGGAGAGAGAGGGAGAGAGAGAGAGAGAGAGAGAGAGAGAGAGAGAGAGAGAGAGAGAGAGAGAGAGAGAGAGAGAGAGAGAGAGAGAGAGTCTAGCCAAATTAGTATACGCTGGGACTGTGTTTTGAAATCTTGACTCTGTGACTGATCCCGGGAAAGTGTTTTGGGAGAATGTGTTGGAACTTCTCTGAATGTCTGCCAACAGGACTATTTGATGGGAGAGTGCATACGGAGCTTCACTCTGTCTCTAACCCGCCGAGTCTGTGTGATCAGACGGTTCGGAGAGATCTTCACTTTACACCTGACGCCTGGATTGTGTGATGGGCCGGTGTGAAAGGATTGGGCGAAGCAACATTGTTCTAACTCTGTTTCAAATCTTCTTTAAATAAATTCAAAACAGCAAGAGTGATGTGTGATATATCCACACCAGAGTGAATCACCCTCCACTCCATCCCATTTCCTATATCGGGGGTCAGACACACAGAGAATCTCCGTCCACACCGTACTATCACATTCTCTCGGGTTCAGTCACAGATTGAATCTGCCTCCACACCGTCCCATCACACACTCCCGGGGTCAGACACAGAGTGAAACTCCCTCCACACCGACCCATCACACACTCCCGGGGTCAGAAAGAGAGTGGATCTTACTCCAGACGGTTCCATTACACACTTGCGGTGTCAGACCTTGACCAAAGCTTGGTCCACATTGTCCCGTCGCACAGGCCCGGAATCAGACACAGAGTGAATCCCCATCCACACCGTCACAGCACTCACTCCCGTGGTCAGACAAAGACTGAAGCTACCTACAAAACGTCCCTTCACACACTCCCGGTGTGAGACAACATACTTCGTCCACAACGTCCTATCACACAATCTCTGTGTCAGAAACAATGTGATTCTCCCTCCACACCGACTCATCACACAATCCCGGAGTCAGACACAGGTTGTAGGTCCCTCCACACTGTCCCATCACACACTCCCGGGGTCAGACACAGAGTGAATCTCCCCCCTCACCGTCGCATCACACACTCCCGGGGTCAGACACAGAGTGAATCTCCCTCCTCACCGTCGCATCACCCACTCCCAGGGTCAGACACAGAGTGAATCTCCCTTCACACCTTCCCATCACACAACCCCGGGGTCAGACACGGAGTGAAGCTTCCTCCACAACGTCCCGTTACACACTCCCGGAGTCAGACACAGAGTGAATCTCCCTCCAGACCGAATCATCACACACTCCCGGGGTCAGACACAGAGCGAATCTCCCTCCACACCGTCCCATCACACACTCCCGGGGTCAGACACAGAGTGAATCTCCCTCCACACCGTCCCATCACACACTCCCGGGTAGACTCATTATCAATCTCCCTCCACACCGTCCCATTACACAATCCTGGAGTGAGACAGTGAATGAAATGTTCATCAACACTGACCCATCACACACACACGGGGTTAGTGACAATGCTAAGATCCACCCACGCCATCCTTCACCCTCTCTTGCTGTCAGACACAGAGTGAATCTCCCTCCACACCGTTGCATCATACCCTCTCGTGGTCAGATAGTGTGTTTAACTCCCTCTATTTCCCTCATGGAAAAGGATAGCATTTTTAAATTGGGGGACGGCAGATTATGAGGCTATGAGGTTAGAACTTGCGGGAGTGAATTGGAATGTAATTTCTGCAGGGAAATATACTATGGAAATGTGTACGATGTTCAGATATCTCTTGCACGATGTTAGCGTAAATTTGTCCCTGTGAGTAAGATAAAAAAAAATGGTAGGATGAAGCCTTCATGGTTGACTATTGAGGTGGACAATCCAGTCATTTGGAAGAAGGCAGCATACATGAAGTTAAGAACGCAAGGATAAGTTGGGTTTATTGAGGAATATTGGATAACAAGAAAAGAGCTCAAGAAGGGGCTGAGGAGAGCAGGGAGGGGGTGTGAGAAGGTTTGGAGAGTAGGGTAAAGGAAAACCCCAAGACATTCCTCAGTTATTTGAAGAACAAAAGGACGTCAGGAGTGAAGGTAGGACCGATTAGAGATAAAGGTGGGAAAATGAGCCTGGAGGCTGTGGAAGTGAGCGGGGTCCTGATTGAATACTTCACTTCGGTATTCACCAGTGAGAGGGAACATGATCACGGTTAGGACAATATGAGTGAGCATATTGATATTGGAGCATGTTAATATTGATGGACAGAAGGCGCTGGTGTTCTTAAAATACATTAGGACGGGTAAGTCCCCGGGTCTGACTGAATCTACCCCAGGCTGCCCCACGAGGAAGAGATTGCTGAGCCTCTGGCTAGGATGTTTATGACCACGTTGTCCACAGGACTGGTACCAGAGGATTGGAGGAAGGCGAATTGTGTAACACTTCTTCAAATAGGTTAGCAGGGATAGTCCGGTTAATTATAGACCAGTGAGCCTTACGGCTGTCGTGGGAAAACTATTGGAAAATATTCTTAGAGACAGGATCTATCAGAGGAAGGTTTTTTTACTCAGTGAGTTGTTGATGCGAGGAATGCACAGCCTGAGTCAGTGGTGGAGGCAGATACACTAGTGAAATCTAAGAGACCACTAGACAGGTATAAGGAGGAATTTACTCTGGTTGGTTATATGGGAGGCAGTATATAAGGGTAGGCAGAGCATTTTTTGCCGAAGGGCCTTTACCGTGATGTACGGGTTTCTGTTCTTTGCTCTTTACCGTTCCATCACACACTCCAGGGTTCAGACACATGGTGAAGCTCTCTCCGCTCTGTCCCGTTACACCCTCCCGGGGTCAAACACACGGTGAAGCTCTATCACACATTCTGGGGGCAGACACATGGTCAAGCACATTGCACAACGTTGGGGTTACATCTGCTCACTTCCACCGGATATCGATCTTTCGGTTCTCAGCTTTTCTGCGTCTCTGTGTCTACAGGCCGGTCGTGTGGTTTCACAACACTTCCTCCCAGTGACTGCAAACTCACCAGCTGTCCAGAGCCCTCTCTCCTCCACCCCTCCCTCCTCTGTTCTACCTGTGGTCTCACACACAATTATTATCTCTGAGACAGACACAATGTCGGAGACTACAGGAACGCTGTAGTGCCGGTAACTGCTGAAAAGGCAGAGTGGGAGTGTGGAGGGAGATTCGCTCAGTTTCTGAATCCGTTATTGTGTTATTGGATTGTGATGCGGCAGATTAACTCTGTGTCCGACTCCGGGAGTGTGTGATGGGGCGGTGTGGACGGGAGCTTCGCACTCTGGCTTACCGCGGGCCTGTGTAACGGGACGGAGGGGAAGGAGTCTCACTCAATGTCTAACCCCGGGAGTCAGAGATGGGACTGTATGGAAGGAGTTTCGCTCTGTGTTTAACACAGATTGTGTGAGATGGGATGGTGTGGAAGCAATTACACTTGTTTTCTAACGCTGTATTTATGAGCTGGTATTGTGTTTTCGGATCTTGACTGTGTGTCTGATGCCGGGAATGTGCTTTGGAAAAAGTGTTTTTGAAACTTCTCTGCATATCTGTCAACAGGATTATTTGATCAGACATTGTAGAGGGAGCTTCACTTTTTCTCTCACCCGGAGAGTCCGTGAAATCGGACTGTTCGGAGTGATCTTCACTTTACAACCGAAGTCGTGAATATGTGATGGGCCGGTGGGAATGATTCCATTTTCTCTGTCTGACTACCGGTGGATGTAATGGACGCTGTGCGGAGAGATACACTGTCATTGGCCTTTTTTCCAGAGCAGACGATGGGGCGAAGCAGCATTGTTCTAAATCTGTTTCAAAGCGTCCTGAAGTAAGTTCAAAAGAGGAAGAGGTATGTGTGAGCCACACAGAAGATACATACACACGGGACTGAAGCTCCCTCCACTCCACCCCATTTCATAATTCAGTGGTCAGACACAGAGCGAAGCTCCCTCCACAACCTCCTATCACACACTCCCGGGTTCAGACAAGAGAGAAACTGCCTCCACACCGTCCCATCACACACTCCCGGGGTCAGACACAGAGTGAATCTCCCTCCACACCGTCCCATCACACACTCCCAGGGTCAGACACAGAGTGGATTCCCTCCATACCGTCCCATCACACACTCCTGGGGTCAGACACAGAGTGAGTATATGTCCACACCGTGCCATCACACTCTACTGGGGTCAGACACAGAGTGAATCTCCCTCCACACCGTCCCATCACACTCACCTGTTGTCAGACACAGAGTGAATCTCCCTCCACACCGTCCCACCACACACTCCCGCTGTCAGAAGCAGAGTGAATCTCCCTCCACACCGTTGCATCACACACTCACGTGGTCTGATAGAGTGTTTAATTCCTTCCATTTCTCTCATGGAAAAGGATAACATTTTTAAATTATTGCTCATGTGGTTCCATTGTTTAAAAAGTGTTCTAGAAGTAAGCCTGGCAATTATAGACCTGTCAGTTTGACATCAGTGGTGGGTAAATTAATGGAAAGTATTCTTAGAGATAGTATTTATAATTATCTGGATAGACAGGATCTGATTAGGAGTAGCCAGCATGGATTTGTGCGTGGAAGTTCATGTTTGACAAACCTTATTGAATTTTTTGAAGTAGTTACGAGGAATGTTGACGAGGGTAAGGCAGTGGATGTAGTCTATATGGACTTCAGCAAGGCCTTTGACAAAGTTCTACATGGAAGGTTAGTTAAGAAGGTTCAGTCGTTAGGTATTAATGCTGGAGTAATAAAATGGATTAAACAGTGGCTAGATGGGAGATGCCAGAGAGTAGTGGTGGATAATTGCTTATCGGGATGGAGGCCGGTGACTAGAGGGGTGCCTCAGGTATCTGTTTTGGGCCCAATGTTGTTTGTAATATACATAAATGATCTGGATGATGGGTTGGTAAATTGGATTAGTAAGTATGCTGATGATAGTAAGGTAGGAGGTGTTGTGGATAATGAGGTGGGTTTTCAAAGCTTGCAGGGAGATTTATGCCGGTTAGAAGAATGGGCTGAACGTTGGCAGATGGAGTTTAATGCTGAGAAGTGTGAGGTTCTACATTTTGGCAGGAATTATCCAAATAGAACATACAAGGTAAATGGTAGGGCATTGAGGAATGCAGTGGAACAGAGAGATCTAGGAATAACAGTGCATAGTTCCCTGAAGGTGGAGTCTCATGTAGATAGGGTGGTGAAGAAGGCTTTTGGAACGCTGGCCTTTAAAATCAGAGCATTGAGTACAGAAGTTGGGATGTAATGTTAAAATTGTACAAGGCATTGGTAAGGCCAAATTTGGAATATTGTGTACAGTTCTGGTCACCGAATTATAGGAAAGATATCAATAAATTAGAGAGAGTGCAGAGACGATTTACTAGGATGTTACCTGGGTTTCAGCACTTAAGTTACAGAGAAAGGTTGAACAAGTTAGGTCTCTATTCATCGGTGCGTAGAAGGTTGAGGGGGGATTTGATCGAGGTATTTAAAATGTTGAGAGGGATAGATAGAGTTGACGTGGATAGGCTGTTTCCATTGAGAGTAGGGGAGATTCAAACGAGAGGACATGAATTGAGAGTTAGGGGGCAAAAGTTTAAGGGAAACACGAGGGGGTATTTCTTTACTCAGAGAGTGATAGCTGTGTGGAATGAGCTTCCTGTAGAAGTAGTAGAGGCCAGTTCAGTTGAGTCATTTAAGGTAAAATTGGATAGGTATATGGACAGGAACGGAGTGGAGATTTATGGGCTGAGTGCGGGTAGGTGGGACTAGGTGAGATTAAGAGTTCGGCACGGACTAGGAGGGCCGGAATGGCCTGTTTCCGTGCTGTGATTGTTATATGGTTATATGGTTATATGGACGGCAGATTATGAGGCTATGAGTTTAGAACATGTGGGTGTGAATTAGGATGAAGTTTCTGCAAGGAAATGTACTATGGAAATGTGTTCGATGTTTAGATATATCTTGCAGGATGTTAGCGTAAAACGGTCCCTGTGGGTAAGATAAAGAAGGGTAATATGAAGCCTCCATGGGTGACTAGTGAGGTGGACAATCTAGTCCGGTGGAAGATGACAGCATACATGAGGTTTAGAAAGCAAGGATCAGATGGGTCTCTTGTGGAATATTGGATAACAAGAAAAAAGTTTAAGAAGGGGCTGAAGAGAGCAAGAAAGGGGCATGGGAAGGTTTTGGAGAGTAGGGTAAAGGAAAATCCCAAGACATTCTTCAATCATGTGAAGAACAAAAGTATGACAGGAGTGAAGGTAGAATGTGCCTGGAGGCTCTGCAATTGAGCGAGGTCCTCATTGAATACTTATCTTCTGTATTCACCAATGAGCGGGAACGTTATTCGGGTGAGGACAATATGAGTGAGATTATGTTCTGGAGCATGATGATATTGAGGCGCAGGAGCTGCTGGTGTTATTAAAATACAGTAGGACGGATTAGTCCCAGGGGCCTGACGGAATATTCCCAAGGCCGCTATACGAGGCGAGGGAAGAGATAGCTGAGCCTCTCGCTACGATCTTTATGTCCTCGTTGTGCACAGGAATCATACAATAGGATTATAGGGAGGCGAATTGTGGAACACTTATTCAAATAGGTAAGCAGGGATAGTCAGGATAATTATAGATGAGTGAGCCTTACATCTGTGCGGGGAAACAGTTGGAAAATATTCTTAGAGACAGGAACTCTCAGAGGAAGGTTTTTTTTACTTAGCGCGTTGTAGATGCGTGGAATGCACTGCCTGAGTCAGAGATGGAGGCAGATACACTAGTGAAATCAAGGAGACCACTAGACAGGTATATGGAGGAATTTACGCTGGTTGGTGATATGGGTGGCAGTGTATAAAGGTCGTCAGAACATTGTGTGCCGAAGAGCATCTACAGTGATGTAATTTTTTCTGCTCTATGTTCTATATCGTCCAATCACACACTCCCAGGGTCAGACACAGAGTGAATCACCCTCCAAACCGACCCATCACACAACCCCGGGGTCAGACACAAGTGTGAATCTCCCTCAACACCATCCCATCACACACTCCCTTGGTCAGACACAGAGTGAATTTCCACACCGTCCCATCACACACTCCCGGGGTCAGATACAGAGTGAATCTCCCTCAACGTCGTCCCATCACACACTCCCTGGGTCAGACACAGACTGAATCTCCACACCTTTCCATCACACACTCCCTGGGTCAGACACATGGCGAAACTCCCTCCACACCGTCCCATCACACAATCCCGGGGTCAGACACAGAGTGAATCTCCCTCCACACTGTCCCATCACACACTCACCGGGTCAGACACATGGTGAATCCCCCTCCACACCGTCCCATCACACACTCCCGGGGTCAGACACAGAGTGAATCTCCCTCCACACCGAACCATCATACACTCCCGAGATCAGACACAGAGTGAATCTCCCTCCACACCGTCCCATCACACACTCCCGGGGTCAGACACAGAGTGAATCTCCCTCCACACCGTCCCATCACACACTCCCGGGGTCAGACACAGAGTGAATCTCCCTCCACACCGAACCATCATACACTCCCGAGATCAGACACAGAGTGAATCTCCCTCCACACCGTCCCATCACACACTCCCGGGGTCAGATACAGAGTGAATCTCCCTCAACGTCGTCCCATCACACACTCCCTGGGTCAGACACAGACTGAATCTCCACACCTTTCCATCACACACTCCCTGGGTCAGACACATGGCGAAACTCCCTCCACACCGTCCCATCACACAATCCCGGGGTCAGACACAGAGTGAATCTCCCTCCACACCGTCCCATCACACACTCACCGGGTCAGACACATGGTGAATCCCCCTCCACACCGTCCCATCACACACTCCCGGAGTCAGACACAGAGTGAATCTCCCTCCACACCGAACCATCATACACTCCCGAGATCAGACACAGAGTGAATCTCCCTCCACACCGTCCCATCACACACTCCCGGAGTGAGACAGTGAATGAAATGTTTATCAACGCTGACCCATCACACACACACTGGGTCAGTGACACTGCGAAGATCCCCCCATGCCATCCTTCACACTCTCCTGCTGTCAGACACAGAGTGCATCTCCCTCCAGACCGTTGCATTATACCCTCTCTTGGTCAGATAGAGTGTTTAACTCCCTCCATTTGCCTCATGGAAAAGGATAGCATTTTTAAATTGGGGGACAGCAGATTATGAGGCTATGAGGTTAGAACTTGCGGGAGTGAATTGAAATGTAATTTCTGCAGGAAAATATACTATGGAAACGTTTTCGATGTTCAGATATCTCTTGCACGATGTTAGAGTAAATTTGTCCCTGAGTAAGATAAAAAATGGTAGGATGAAGCCTCCATGTTTGACTAGTGAGGTGGACAATCTAGTCAGTTGGAAGAAGGCAGCATACATGAAGTTAGGAACGCAAGGATAAGATGGGTTTATTGAGGAATATTGGATAACAAGAAAAGAGCTCAGAAAGGGGCTGAGGAGAGCAGGGAGGGGGTGTGAGAAGGTTTGGAGAGTAGGGTAAAGGAAAACCCCAAGACATTCCTCAGTTATTTGAAGAACAAAAGGACGTCAGGAGTGAAGGTAGGACCGATTAGAGATAAAGGTGGGAAAATGAGCCTGGAGGCTGTGGAAGTGAGCGGGGTCCTGATTGAATACTTCACTTCGGTATTCACCAGTAAGAGGGAACATGATCACGGTTAGGACAATATGAGTGAGCATATTGATATTGGAGCATGCTAATATTGATGGACAGAAGGCGCTGGTGTTCGTAAAATGCATTAGGACGGGTAAGTCCCCGGGTCTGACGGAATCTACCCCAGGCTGCCCCACGAGGAAGAGATTGCTGAGCCTCTGGCTAGGATGTTTATGACCACGTTGTCCACAGGACTGGTACCAGAGGATTGGAGGAAGGCGAATTGTGTAACCCTTCTTCAAATAGGTTAGCAGGGAAAGTCCGGTTAATTATAGACCTGTGAGCCTTACGGATGTCGTGGGAAAACTGTTGGAAAATATTCTTAGAGACAGGATCTATCAGAGGAAGGTTTTTTACTCAGTGAGTTGTTGATGCGAGGAATGCACTGCCTGAGTCAGTGGTGGAGGCAGATACACTAGTGAAATCTATGAGACCACTAGACAGGTATAAGGAGGAATTTACGTTGGTTGGTTATATGGGAGGCAGTATATAAGGGTAGGCAGAGCATTTTGGGCCGAAGGGCCTTTACCGTGATGTACGGGTTTCTGTTCTTTGCTCTATACCTTTCCATCACACACTCCAGGGTTCAGACACATGGTGAAGCTCTCTCCGCTCTGTCCAGTTACACCCTCCCGGGGTCAAACACACGGTGAAGCTCCCTCCACACCTGCCTATCACACATTCTCGGGGTCAGACACATGGTCAAGCACATTGCACAACGTTGGGGTTACATCTGCTCACTTCCACCGGATATCGATATTTCGGTTCTCAGCTTTTCTGCGTCTCTGTGTGTAAAGGCCGGTCGTGTGGTTTCACAACACTTCCTCCCAGTGACTGCAAACTCACCAGCTGTCCAGAGCCCTCTCTCCTCCACCCCTCCCTCCTCTGTTCTACCTCTGGTCTCACACACAATTATCATCTCTGAGACAAACACAATGCCGGAGACTACAGGAACGCTGTAGTGCCGGTAACTGCTGAAAAGGCAGAGTGGGAGTGTGGAGGGAGATTCGTTCAGTTTCTGAATCCGTTATTGTGTTATTGGATTGTGATGCGGCAGATTAACTCTGTGTCCGACTCCGGGAGTGTGTGATGGGGCGGTGTGGACGGGAGCTTCGCACTCTGGCTTACCGCGGGCCTGTGTAACGGGACGGAGGGGAAGGAGACTCACTTTATGTCTGACCCCGGGAGTCAGAGATGGGGCTGTATGGAAGGAGTTTCGCTCTGTGTTTAACACAGATTGTGTGAGATGGGATGGTGTGGAAGCAATTACACTTGTTTTCTAACGCTGTTTTTATGAGCTGGTATTGTGTTTTCGGATCTTGACTCTGTGTCTGATGCCGGGAATGTGCTTTGGAAAAAGTGTTTTTGAAACTTCTCTGTATATCTGTCAACAGGATTATTTGATCGGACATTATAGAGGGAGCTTCACTGTTTCTCTCACCCGGAGAGTCTGTGAAATCGGACTGTTCGGAGTGATCTTCACTTTACAACCGAAGTCGTGAATATGTAATGGGCCGGTGGGAATGATTCCATTTTCTCTGTCTGACTACCGGTGGATGTAATGGACGCTGTGCGGAGAGATACATTGTCATCGGACTATTTTCCAAGGCAGACGATGGGGCGAAGCAGCATTGTTCTAAATCTGTTTCAAAGCGTCCTGAAGTAAGTTCAAAAGAGGAAGAGGTATGTGTGAGCCACAGAGAAGCTACATACACACCGGACTGAAGCTCCCTCCACTCCACCCCATTTCATAATTCAGGGGTCAGATACAGAGCGAAGCTCCCTCCACAACCTCCTATCACACACTCCCGGGTTCAGACAAGAGAGAAACTGCCTCCACACCGTCCCATCACACACTCCTAGGGTCAGACACAGAGTGAACTCCCTCCATACCGTCCCATCACACACTCCTGGTGTCAGACACAGAGTGAGTATATGTCCAAACCGTGCCATCACACTCTACTGGGGTCAGACACAGAGTGAATCTCCCTCCACACCGTCCCATCACACTCACCTGTTATCAGACACAGAGTGAATCTCCCTCCACACCGTCCCACCACACACTCACGTGGTCTGATAGAGTATTTAATTCCTTCCATTTCTCTCATGGAAAAGGATAACATTTTTAAATTATGGGACGGCAGATTATGAGGCTATGAGTTTAGAACTTGCGGGAGTGAATTGGAATGTAATTTCTGCAGGGAAATATACTATGGAAATGTGTTCGATGTTTAGATATCTCTTGCAGGATGTTAGCGTAAAACTGTCCCTGTGGGTAAGATAAAGAAGGGTAATATGAAGCCTCCATGGGTGACTAGTGACGTGGACAATCTAGTCCGGTGGAAGATGACAGCATACATGAGATTTAGAAAGCAAGGATCAGATGGGTCTCTTGTGGAATATTGGATAACAAGAAAGAAGCTTAAGAAGGGGCCGAGGAGTGCAAGAATGGGGCATGAGAAGGTCATGGAGAGCAGGGTAAAGGAAAATCCCAAGGCATTCTTCAATCATGTGAAGAACAAAAGGACGACAGGAGTGAAGGTAGAATGTGCCTGGAGGCTCTGCAATTGTGCGAGGTCCTCATTGAATACTTATCTTCTGTATTCACCAATGAGAGGGAGCGTTATTCGGATGAGGACAATATGAGTGAGATTATGTTCTGGAGCATGATGATATTGAGGGGCAGGAGCTGCTGGTGTTATTAAAATAAATTGAGACGGATTAGTCCCAGGGGCCTGACGGAGTCTTCCCAAGGCCACTCCACGAGGCTAGGGAAGAGATAGCTGAGCCTCTTGCTACGATCTTTATGTCCTCGTTGTGCACAGGAATGATACAATAGGATTATAGGGAGGCGAATGGTGTAACACTTCTTCAAATAGGTAAGCAGGGATAGTCCGGATAATTATAGACCAGTGAGCCTTACATCTGTGCGGGGAAACTGTTGGAAAATATTCTTAGAGACAGGAACTCTCAGAGGAAGGATTTTTACTCAGCGCGTTGTAGATGCGTGGAATGCACAGCCTGGGCCAGAGTTGGAGGTAGATACACTAGTGAAATCTAGGAGACCACTAGACAGGTATATGGAGGAATTTACGCTGGTTGGTGATATGGGTGGCAGTGTATAAAGGTCGTCAGAACATTGTGTGCCGAAGAGCATCTACAGTGATGTAATTTTATCTGCTCTATGTTCTATATCGTCCAATCACACACTCCCAGGGTCAGACACAGAGTGAATCACCCTCCAAACCGACCCATCACACACCCCCGGGGTCAGACACAAGTGTGAATCTCCCTCAACACCATCCCATCACACACTCCCAGGGTCAGACACAGAGTGAATCTCCACACCGTCCCATCACACACTCCCGGGGTCAGATACAGAGTGAATCTCCCTCAACGTCGTCCCATCACACACTCCCTGGGTCAGACACAGAGTGAATCTCCTCACCGTCCCATCACACACTCCCGGGGTCAGACACAGAGTTAATCTCCCGCCACACCTTCCCATCCCACAATCCCTGGGAAAGACACATGGTGAAACTCCCTCCACACCGTCCCATCACACAATCCCTGGGTCAGACACAGAGTGAATCTCCCTCCACACCGTCCCATCACACACTCACCGGGTCAGACACATGTTGAATCCCCCTCCACACCGTCCCATCACACACTCCCGGGGTCAGACACAGAATGAATCTCCCGCCACACCATCCCATCACACCCTCCCGGGGTCAGACACTGAGTGAATCTCCCTCCACACCGTCCCATCAGACACTCCCGGGGTCAGACACAGAGTGAATCTCCCTCCACACCATCCCATCACACACTCCCGGGGTCAGACACATGGTGAAGCTGCCTCCACACCGTTGGTGTGACATCTGCTCACTTCAACCGGATATCGATCTCTCGGTTCTCAGCTTCTCTACGTCTTTGTGTGTACAGGCCAGTCGTGTGGTTTCACACCAATGCCTCCCAGTGACTGCAAACTCACCACCTGTCCACTGCCCTCTCTCCCCCACCCCTCCCTCCACTGTTCTACCTCTGGTCTCACATACACTTATAATCTCTGAGACAGACACAGTTTCGGAGACTCCAGGAACGCTGAAGTGCTGGTGTCTGGTGAAAGGCAGAGGGGGAGTATGGAGGGAGATTCGCTCTGTTTCTGAATACGTTATTTTGTTATTGGATTGTGAGTCGCAGATTAACTTTGTGTCTGACCCCGGGAGTGTGTGATGGGACGGGGCGGAGGGAGATTCACTCTGTGTCTGATCCCGGGAGTGTGTGATGGGACGGTGTGGAGGGAGACTCACTTTGTGTCTGACCCCGGGAATGTGTGATGGGACGGGGCGGAGGAAGATTCATTCTGCGTCTAACCCAGGGAGCGTGCGATTGGAATGTATGGAGGGAGTTTCGCTCTGTGTTTGTGTGAGATGGGATGGTGTGGAAGCGACTTCACTTGTTTTCTAACGCTGTTTGTATGAGCTGGTACTATGTTTTCGGATCTTGACTCTGTGTCTGATCCCGGGAATTTGTTCTGGAAAAAGTGTTTTGGGAACATCTCAGTATGCCAGTCAACAGGATTATTTGATGGGACTTTGCAGACGGAGCTTCACTGTTTCTCTCACCCGGCGTGTCTGTGAAACCGGACGGTTCGGAGAGATCTTCACTTTACAACCGATTTCGTGAATGTGTGATGGGCTGGTGGGAAGGATGTCCTTTTCACTCTCTGACTACCGGTGGATGGAATGGACGCTGTGGAGAGAGAATCTCTGTTCATTGGACTATTTTCCAGAGCAGACGATTGGGCGAAGCAGCATTGTTCTAATTGTGTTTCAAAGAGGCTTGAAATAAATTCAAAAGAGGAAGAGGGATGTGTGAGCAACACAGAAGATAACAGAATGCTCCCTCCACTCCATCACATTTCATAATTCGGGGGTCAGACACAGAGTGAAACTTCCTCCATACCCTCCTATCACACACTCCCTGTGTCAGACAAGGGAGAAGCTGCCTCCACACACTGCCATAACACACTCCCGGGGTCAGCCCAGATTGGATCTCCCTCCACACCGTCCCATCACACACTCCCGGGGTTAGACACAGAGTGAATCTCCCTCCACGTCGCCCCATCACACAATCCCGGGGTCAGACACAGAGTGAATTGCCATTCATATCGCCCCATCACACACTATCGGGGTCAGACACACAGTGAATCTCACTCAACACAGTCACATCACACACTCCAGGGGTCAGACACAGAGTGAATCTCCCTCCACACCGTCCCATCACACACTCCCTGGGTCAGACACAGAGTGAATCTCCTCACCATCCCATCACACTCATCCGGGGTGAGACACAGTGTGAATCTGCCTCAACACCGTCCCAATACACACTCCCGGGGACAGACACAGAGTGAATCTCCATCCACACCGTCCCATCGCACACACCCGGGGTCAGACACAGAGTGAATCTCCCTCCACACCGTCACATCACACACTCCCGGGGTCAGACACAGAGTGAATCTCCCTCCACACCGTCCCATCACACACTCCCGGGGTCAGACACAGAGTGAATCTCCTCACCGTCCCATCACACACTCCCGGGGTCAGACACAGAGTGAATCTCCTTCCACACCGTTCCATCACACACTCACGGGGTCAGCCACAGAGTGAATCCCCCTCCACACCGTCCCTTCACACACTCCCGGGGTCAGAAACAGAGTGAATCACCCTCCAAACTGTCACATCACTCACTCCCGGGGTCAGACACAGAGTGAATTTCCCTCCACACCGTCCCATCACACACTCCCGGGGTCAGACACAGAGTGAATCTCCCTCCACACCGTCCCATCACACACTCCCGGGGTCAGAAACAGAGTGAATCTCCCTCCACACAGTCCCATCACACACTCCCGGGGTCAGAAACAGAGTGAATCTCCCTCCACACCGTCCCATCACACACACCCGGGGTCAGACAAAAGAGTGAATCTCTCTTCACACCGTCACATCTCACACTCCCGGGATCAGACACAGTGTGAATCTCCCTCCACACCGCCCATCACACTATCCCAGGGTCAGACACAGAGTGAATCTCCCTCCACACCGTCCCATCACACACACCCGGGGACGGACACAGAGTGAATCTCCCTCCCCACCGTCCCATCACACTATCCCGTTGTCAGACACAGAGTGAATCTCCCTCAACACCGTCCCATCACACACACCCGTGGACAGACACAGAGTGAATCTCCCTCAACACCGTCCCATCACACATTGCGGTGATTGACACAGAGTGAATCGCCCTCCACACCGTCCCATCACACACTCCCGGGGTCAGACACAGAGTGAATCTCCCTCCTCACCGTCCCATCACACACTCCCCGGGTCAGACAAAGAGTGAATCTACCTCCACATCGTCCCATTACACACTGCCGGATTCAGGCACAGAGTGAATCTGCCTCCACACCGTCCCATCACACACTCCCGGTGTCAGACACAGAGTGAATCTCCCTCAACACCATCCCATCACAAACTCCCGGGGTCAGACGCAGAGTGAATCTCCCTCAACACCGTCCCATCACACACTCCCGTGGTCAGACACAGAGTGAAACACCATCCACTCCGTCCCATCACACACTCCCGGTGTCAGACACAGAGTGAATCTACCTCCACACCGTACCTTCCAACACTCCCGGGGTCAGACACAGAGTGAATCTCACTTCACACCGTCCCATCACACACTCCCGGGGTCAGACACAGAGTGAATCTCCCTCCAAACCGTCCCATCACACACTCCCGGGGTCAGACACAGGTTAAACTGCCTCCACACCGTTGGTGTGACATCTGCTCACTACAACCGGATATCGATCTCTCGGTTCTCAGCTTCTCTACGTCTTTGTGTGTACAGGCCAGTCGTGTGGTTTCACACCAATGCCTCCCAGTGACTGCAAACTCACCACCTGTCCACTGCCCTCTCTCCCCCACCCCTCCCTCCACTGTTCTACCTCTGGTCTCACATACACTTATAATCTCTGAGACAGACACAGTTTCGGAGACTCCAGGAACGCTGAAGTGCTGGTGTCTGGTGAAAGGCAGAGGGGGAGTATGGAGGGAGATTCGCTCTGTTTCTGAATACGTTATTTTGTTATTGGATTGTGAGTCGCAGATTAACTTTGTGTCTGACCCCGGGAGTGTGTGATGGGACGGGGCGGAGGGAGATTCACTCTGTGTCTGATCCCGGGAGTGTGTGATGGGTCGGTGTGGAGGGAGACTCACTTTGTGTCTGACTCCGGGAGTGTGTGATGGGACGGGGCGGAGGAAGATTCATTCTGCGTCTAACCCAGGGAGCGTGCGATTGGAATGTATGGAGGGTGTTTCGCTCTGTGTTTGTGTGAGATGGGATGGTGTGGAAGCGACTTCACTTGTTTTCTAACGCTGTTTGTATGAGCTGGTACTATGTTTTCGGATCTTGACTCTGTGTCTGATCCCGGGAATTTGTTCTGGAAAAAGTGTTTTGGGAACATCTCAGTATGCCAGTCAACAGGATTATTTGATGGGACTTTGCAGACGGAGCTTCACTGTTTCTCTCACCCGGCGTGTCTGTGAAATCGGACGGTTCGGAGAGATCTTCACTTTACAACCGATTTCGTGAATGTGTGATGGGCTGGTGGGAAGGATGTCCTTTTCTCTCTCTGACTACCGGTGGATGGAATGGACGCTGTGGAGAGAGAATCTCTGTTCATTGGACTATTTTCCAGAGCAGACGATTGGGCGAAGCAGCATTGTTCTAATTGTGTTTCAAAGAGGCTTGAAATAAATTCAAAAGAGGAAGAGGGATGTGTGAGCAACACAGAAGATAACAGAATGCTCCCTCCACTCCATCACATTTCATAATTCGGGGGTCAGACACAGAGTGAAACTTCCTCCATACCCTCCTATCACACACTCCCTGTGTCAGACAAGGGAGAAGCGGCCTCCACACACTGCCATAACACACTCCCGGGGTCAGCCCAGATTGGATCTCCCTCCACACCGTCCCATCACACACTCCCGGGGTTAGACACAGAGTGAATCTCCCTCCACGTCGCCCCATCACACAATCCCGGGGTCAGACACAGAGTGAATTGCCATTCATATCGCCCCATCACACACTATCGGGGTCAGACACACAGTGAATCTCACTCAACACAGTCACATCACACACTCCAGGGGTCAGACACAGAGTGAATCTCCCTCCACACCGTCCCATCACACACACCCTGGGTCAGACACAGAGTGAATCTCCTCACCATCCCATCACACTCATCCGGGGTGAGACACAGTGTGAATCTGCCTCCACACCGTCCCAATACACACTCCCGGGGACAGACACAGAGTGAATCTCCATCCACACCGTCCCATCGCACACACCCGGGGTCAGACACAGAGTGAATCGCCATTCACATCGTCACATCACACACTCTCGGGGTCAGACACAGAGTGAATCTCCCTCCTCACCGTCCCATCACACACTCCCGGGGTCAGACACAGAGTGAATCTCCTTCCACACCGTTCCATCACACACTCACGGGGTCAGACACAGAGTGAATCCCCCTCCACACCGTCCCTTCACACACTCCCGGGGTCAGACACAGAGTGAATCACCCTCCAAACTGTCACATCACTCACTCCCGGGGTCAGACACAGAGTGAATTTCCCTCCACACCGTCCCATCACACACACCCGGGGTCAGACAAAAGAGTGAAACTGCCTCCACACCGTCCCAATACACACTACCGGGGACAGACACAGAGTGAATCTCTCTCCACACCGTCCCATCACACACTCCCGGGATCAGACACAGAGTGAATCTCCTTCCACACCGTCCCATCACACTATCCCAGGGTCAGACACAGAGTGAATCTCCCTCCACACCGTACCTTCCAACACTCCCGGGGTCAGACACAGAGTGAATCTCACTTCACACCGTCCCATCACACACTCCCGGGGTCAGACACAGAGTGAATCTCCCTCCAAACCGTCCCATCACACACTCCCGCGGTCAGACACAGAGTGAATCTCCCTCCACACCGTCCCATCACACACCCCCGGGGTCAGACACAAGAGTGAATCTCCCTCAACACCATCCCATCACACTCACCCGGGGTCAGACACAATGTGAATCTGCCTCCACACCGTCCCATCACACATTCCGGTGATTGACACAGAGTGAATCGCCCTCCACACCGTCCCACCACACACTCCCGGGGTCAGACACAGAGTGAATCTCCCTCCTCACCGTCCCATCACACACTCCCTGGGTCAGACAAAGAGTCAATCTACCTCCACATCGTCCCATTACAAACTCCCGGATTCAGATACAGAGTGAATCTGCCTCCACACCGTCCCATCACACACTCCCGTGGTCAGACACTGAGAGTAACTCCCTCCACACCGTCCCAACCAACACTCCCGTGGTCAGACACAGAGTGAATCTCCCTTCACACCGTCCCATCACACACTCCCGGTGTCAGACACAGAGTGAAACACCATCCACTCCGTCCCATCACACACTCCAGTGGTCAGACACAGACTGAATCTCCCTCCACACCGTACCTTCCAACACTCCCGGGGTCAGACACAGAGTGAATCTCCCTTCACACCGTCCCATCACACACTCCCGTGGTCAGACACAGAGTGAATTTCTCTCCACACCATTCCATCACACACTCCCGGGGTCAGACACAGACTGAATCTCCCTCCAAACCGTTCCATCATACACTCCCGGGGTCAGACACAGAGTGAATCTCCCTCCACACCGTCCCATCACACACTCCCTGGGTCAGACACAGAGTGAATCTCCCTCCACACCGTCCCATCACACACCCCCGGGGTCAGACACAAGAGTGAATCTCCCTCAACACCATCCCATCACACTCACCCGGGGTAAGACACAATGTGAATCTGCCTCAACACCGTCCCAATACACAATACCGGGGTCAGACACAGAGTGAATCTCCCTCCACACCGTCCCATCACACACTCCCGGGTAAGACACAGAGTGAATCGCCATTCACATCGCCCCATCACACACTATCGGGGTCAGACACACAGTGAATCTCACTCAACACAGTCACATCACACACTCCAGGGGTCAGACACAGAGTGAATCTCCCTCCACACCGTCCCATCACACACTCCCTGGGTCAGACACAGAGTGAATCTACTCACCATCCCATCACACTCATCCGGGGTCAGACACAGTGTGAATCTGCCTCCACACCGTCCCAATACACACTCCCGGGGACAGACACAGAGTGAATCTCCCTCCACACCGTCCCATCACACACTCCCGGGGTCAGACACAGAGTGAATCTCCATTCACACCGTCACATCACACACTCCCGGGGTTAGACACAGATTGAATCTCCCTCCACACCGTCCCATCACACACTCCCGGGGTCAGACACAGAGTGAATCTCCATTCACACCGTCACATCACACACTCCCGGGGTTAGACACAGATTGAATCTCCCTCCACGTCGTCCCCTCACACACTCCCGGGGTCAGACACAGAGTGAATCTCCCTCAACACCGTCAGATCACACACTCCCGGGGTCAGACACAGAGTGAATCTCCTCACCGTCCCATCACACACTCCCTGGGTCAGACACAGAGTGAATCTCCTTCCACACCGTTCCATCACACACTCCCGGGGTCAGACACAGAGTGAATCCCCCTCCACTCCGTCCCAATACACACTCCCGGGGTCAGACACAGAGTGAATCACCCTCCAAACCGTCACATCACTCACTCCCGGGGTCAGACACAGAGTGAATCTCCCTCCACACCGTCTCATCACACACACCCGGGGTCAGACACAAGAGTGAATCTGCCTCCACACCGTCCCAATACACACTACCTGGGTCAGACACAGAGTGAATCTCCCTCCACACCGTCCCATCCCACTATCCCAGGGTCAGACAGAGAGTGAATCTCCCTCCACACCGTCCCATCACACACCCGGGGTCGGACACAGAGTGAATCTCCCTCCCCACCGTCCCATCACACTATCCCGTTGTCAGACACAGAGTGAATCTCCCTCAACACCGTCCCATCACACACACCCGTGGACAGACACAGAGAGAATCTCCCTCAACACCGTCCCATCACACACTCCCGTGGTCAGACACAGAGTGAATCTCCCTCCTCACCGTCCCATCACACATTGCGGTGATTGACACAGAGTGAATCGCCCTCCACACCGTCCCAGCACACACTCCCGGGGTCAGACACAGAGTGAATCTCCCTCCTCACCGTCCCATCACACACTCCCCGGGTCAGACAAAGTGTGAATCTCCCTCCACATCGTCCCATTACACACTCCCGGATTCAGACACAGAGTGAATCTCCCTCCACACCGTCCCATCCAACACTCCCGTGGTCAGACACAGAGTGAATTTCCCTTCACACCGTCCCATCACACACTCCCGGTGTCAGACACAGAGTGAATCTCCCTCAACACCGTCGCATCACACACTCCCGTGGTCAGACACAGAGGGAAACACCATCCACTCCGTCCCATCACACACTCCTGTGGTCAGACACATACTGAATCTCCCTCCACACCGTACCTTCCAACACTCCCGTGGTCAGACACAGAGTGAATCTCCCTTCACACCGTCCCATCACACACTCCCGGGGTCAGACACAGAGTGAATCTCCCTCCACACCGTCCCATCACACACTCCCCGGGTCAGACACAGAGTGAATCTCCCTCCACACCGTCCCATCTCACACCCCCGGGGTCAGACACAAGAGTGAATCTCCCTCAACAGCATCCCATCACACTCACCCTGGGTCAGACACAATGTGAATCTGCCTCCACACCGTCCCAATACACTCTCCCGGGGTCAGACACGGAGTGAATCTTCCTCCACACCGTCCCATCACACACTCCCGGGGTCAGACACAGAGTTAATCGCTATTCACATCGTCCCATCACACACTCTCGGGGACAGACACTGAGTGAATCTCCATTCACTCCGTCCCATCACACACTACCGGGGTCAAACACAGAGTGAATCTCCCTCCCCTCCGTCCCATCGCACTATCCCGTGGTCAGAGACAGAGTGAATCTCCCTCCACACCGTCCCATCACACACACCCGGGGTCAGACGTAGAGTGAATCTCCCTCCCCACCTTCCCATCACACTATCCCGGGGTCAGACACAGAGTGAGACTCCCTCCACACCGTCCCATCACACACTCCCGGGTTCAGACACAGAGTGAATCTCCCTCAACACCGTCCCATCACACACTCCCGTGGTCAGACTCAGAGTGAACCTCCATCCACTCCGTCCCATCACACACTCCCGTGGTCAGACACAGAGTGAATCTCCCTCCACACCAACCCATCACACACTCCCGGGGTTAGACACAGAGTGAATCTCCCTCCACACCGTCCCATCACACATTACCGGGATCAGAAGATGGTAAGATCCCTCCACACCGTAGGTGTTACATCTGCTCACTTCCAGCGGATATCGATTTCTCGGTTCTGACCTTCTATATGTTTCTGTGTGTACAGGCCGGTCGTGTGGTTTCACACCACTTACTCCCAGTGACTGCATAATCACCACCTGTCCACAGCCCGCTATTCCCTCCCCCTCCCTCCTCAGTTCTACCCCTGGTCTCACTCACCTCTGAGTCAAATACACTTTTGGAAAACTATTCGCACTGCTGAGGATCGCTGAAAAACTGTTTATTGGTGAGAGAGGATAGAGGGAGTGAAGAGATAGATTCGCACTTTTTCTGTATCCGGTACTGTGTTATCAGAGAGCCAGACGGCAGATTTCCGCAGTGTTTTACACGGGAGCGTGATGGAACAGTGTGGAGGGAACTTCACTCCGAGAATGACCACAGGATTGTGTGATGGGGCGGTCTGAGGGAATTTCACTCTGAGTCTGACACCGGGAGCATGTGATGGGAAGGAGTAGAGGGAGATTCACTCTCTGTCCGACATCGGGAATGTGTGATGGAACAGTATGGAGGGAGCTTCACTCTGTGTCTGACCCCAGGAGTGTGCGGTTGGACGGTGTGATGGGAGATTGAGTCTGCGTATGACCTCGGGAGTGTGTGATGGGACGGTGTGGATGGAGATTCATTCTATGTCTGACCCCGGGAGTGAGCGATGGGAGGGTGTGGAGGGAGATTCACTCTGTGTCTGACCCCGGAAGAGTGTGATGGAACGGTGTGGAGTGAGATTCACACTGTGTCTGACCCCGGGAGTGTGTGTTTGGACGTTGTGAAGGGAGATTAAGTCTGTGTCTGACCAGGGGAGAGGTTGCTGAGACCGAGCGCAGGGGAGCTTCACTCCGTGTCTGACCCCGCAACAGCGTGATGGAACGGTGTGGAGGGAACTTCACTGGGAGTCTGATCACAGTAGGGTGTGAGTGGATGCTGTGAAAGGAGCTTCAGTACGAGTATGACCCTAGAATTGTGTGATGGGGCGGACTGAGTTATTTTCACTCCGAGTCTGACACCGGGAGCATGTAATGGGAAGGTGTAGAGAGACATTCCCTCTGTGTCTGACACTGGGAGTGTGTGATGGGACGGTGTGGAGGAACATCCATTCTGTGTCTGACCCCGAGAGTGTGTGGTTTGGACGGTGTGAAGGGAGATTGAGTCTGTGTCTGACCCCGGCAGTGTGTGATGGGACGCTGTAGAGGGAGTTTCACTCTATGTCTGACTCCGGGAGTGAGTGATGGGACGGTGTGGAGTGAGATTCACTCTGTGTCTGACGCCGAGAGTGTGTAATTAGACGGTGTGGAGGGAGATGCAATCTGTGTCTGACCCCTGGGCTGTTTGATGGGACGGATTGGAGGGAGATTCAATCTGTGTCTGACCCCGGGAGTGTGTGTTGGGACGGAGTGGAGGGAGATTCAATCTGTATCTGACCCCGGGAGTGTGAGATTGGACTGTGTGGAAGCAGCCTTACTCTTTTCCTAACGCTGTTTTATGTGGTGGGACTGTGTATTGGTAGCTCCACTCTGTTTCTGATTCTGGGAATGTGTTTTGGGAAAAGTGGTTTGGGAACATCTCTGTATGTCTAACAACCGCATTCTTCAATGGGAACGTGCAGGATGAGCTTCCCTCTGTCTCTAACCCGGCGAGTCTGTGTAATATCACGGCTCGAAGAGACATACACTTTACAACCGAAGCCGTGAATGTGTGACGGGCCGATGTGAACTATTCTCTTTTCTCTGTCTGACTGCCGGCGGATGTAATGGACTCTGTGCGGAGAGATTCACTTTCATTGTTCCTATTTTCCAGAGCAGACGATGAGGCGAAGCAGCATTGTTCTCACTCTGTTTCAAAGCGTCTTGAAATAAATTCAAAAGAGATAAGAGGTATGTGTGAGTCACACAGAAGATTCATACACACCAGACTGAAGCTCCTTCAACTCCATCCCATTTCATTCGGGAATCAGACGCTCTGCGAAGCTCCCTCCACAGCTTCAACACTCCAAGGTCGGTGATAGAGTGAATTTCCCTCCACACCGTACCATCACACACTCCCGGGGTCAAACACAGTGTGAAACTCTCTACACACCGTCCCATCACACACTCCCGGAGTCAGACACAGAGAGAAGCTCGCTCCAATCCCTCCCATCACACCGTCACATCAAATACACCCGAGTTCAGTCTCGGAGCGAAGTTCATCAGTGGTATGATGAGCCTCTCAGTGCTGAAATTGGAAACAGATGTTCTCAGAGAAATGCAAGATATGTGGAAATTTTTCAGGGGATATATTTTGTGGATTTCTGCTTAGGTCCGTTCCAATTAGACGAGGATGTTATGGTAGTGTATAGGAAACGTGGAGTACAAAGGCTGTAATAAATATAGTCAAGAAGAAAAGAAAAGCTCCAAAAAGTTTCAGGCAGCTAGGAAATGTCAGAGATCTAGAAGAATATAAGGCTTATAGGAAGAAGCTGCGACATTACCTCTCAGTTCATTCCACGGTAGATGAAGGCCAATATACTGTACGCCTTCGTAACCACAGAGTCAAACAGCGCATCTGCTTTGAGCGTCGTTAGGAATCGGACCCCAAAATACCTCTGATCCTCCATAATTCCAACAGTCTTACCATTAATACTCATTACTGCTATCATATCAGACTTACCAAAATGAACCACTGAACACTGATCAGGGTTCAAATCCATCTGCCACTTCTCAGCACAGTTTTGCATCTTATCAATATCCCGCTGTAACCACTGACAGCCTCCCACACTGTCCACAACCCCTCCAACCTTCGTGTCATCAGCAAACTTATCTTTCCTGTTCACCATGTCTACTACCCTGCCCTCATGAAACGTCCTGGTTCCTGACTAAAAATATAAACAGTGTGTTGTGGAGAGAGCTGAGCCCAGTTCCGAAACCAGCTTCCGCTCCATGAACTCGTTCTACACACACTGCTGATTCTGTAAAGCAGCCAGTACAATCAAAAAAACACCTCCACCCACCCCGAACATTCCCTCTTCTCCTCACACCCATCAGAGTTGCCGGAACATGTACCTACTTTAGAAATTACATCGGTTTACACATAGTCCTCTATTTTTTGAGCACCATGTACATTTCCAGAAGTCTCATAAAAAGACCCTACCGATTCCGCCTTCACCATCGTCGTCGGCATCCCATTCCACACACTCACCATTCTCTGTGTAAAGCACAAACCGCTGAAAACTTCTCTGTACCTACTTCCAAGCACCTTAGAAATATGCCCTCTCGTGCTAGCCATTTCAGCCGTGAGGGGAAAAAAATGTCTCTGCCTATTCACAAGATCAATGCCTCTAATTATCTTACACACATCTATCAGGCCACCTCTCGTCCTCCGTCGGTTTGAGGAGAAAAGACCAAATTCACTCAACTTTTTCTCGTAAGGCATGCTCCCTAAACCAGGCAACATCCTTGTAATCTCTCTGCACTTTTTCTATAGTTACCACATACTTCATGGAGTGAGGGGACCCGAACCGAGCACAGTACACGTTACAGGACCTGTTCCAGGATACAGCCTTTGTTAGTATTATTAACCATATAAAAATTACAGCACGGAAACAAGCCATCTCGGCCATTCTAGTCGGTTCCGAACACTTACTCTCACCTAGTCCCATTGGCCCGCACTCAGGCCATAACCGTCCATTCTTTTCCTGTCCATATACCTATCGAACAATACAGAACCTGCTTCTTCCACTTCTACTGGAAGCTCATTCCACACAGCTACCACTCTCTGAGTAATTAAATTCCTCCTCATGCTTCCCTTAAACTTTTGCCCCCTAAGTCACAATTCATGTCCCCTTGTTTGTATCTCCCCTACACTCAATGGAAAAAAGCCTATGCACGTCAACTCTATCTATCCCTCTCATGATGTTAAATACCTATCAACTCCCCCCTTAACCTTCTACGCTACAAACAATAAAGAACTAACTTGTTCAACCTATCCCTGTAACTTAGGTGCTGAAACCCTGGTAACATTCTGGTAAATCTTCTCTGTACTCTCTCTATTCTGTTGATGTATTGCCTATAATTCCGTGCCCAGTACTGTACACAATACTCCAAATTCGGTCTTACCAATGCCTTGTACAATTTTAATATTACATCCCAACTCCTATACTGAATGCTCTGATTCGTTAAGGCCAGCATATCAAAAGCATTCTTCATCACCGTATCCACAAGAGATTCCACCTTCAGGGAACAATGCACCATTATTCCTAGATCACTCTATTCTGCTGCATTCTTCAATGCACTACCATTTGCCATGTATGTCCTATTTGAATTATTCCCAACAAAATGTAACACCTCACACTTATCAGCATTAAACTCCATTTGCCATCCTGCAGCCCACTCTTCTAACTGGCCTAAACCTGTCTGCAAGATTTGAAAAACGACTTCATTATCAACAACGCCACCAATCTTAGTATCATCTGCATACTTACTAATCCAATTTACCACCCCATCATCCAGATCATTCATGCATATGACTGTCAGAGCCACTGTTATTTCTACACTAACTTCCCTCAAGGTCCGAGGGAATGTCCTGTCAGGATACCGGAAATGTATCCACTTTTATATTCCTTAAAAGCGCCAGTTCTTCCTCCTTTTTAATTGCCATAGTTTCCATAACTTCCCTACTTGTTTCCCTTACCTTACACAATTCAAAATCCTCAATGAATGCAGAAGAAAAGAATCTGTTCAAAATTTCCCCACCTCCAATGGGTTTCTTTTGTTTTCCTCACTTTTCATGCTTAGTAGGGATTTTTTATTCACAAAATTTTGAATCCTTCAGATAATTTCCTCTTTTATGAGGCATTGTAAGTGCTGTGAATTCGATGTACTTGCGCTATTTTTGAATAATTATTGTAAAAATATTTGAAAAGAAAAGAAATTGTTCAAAATCTCCCCCATCTCTTTCGGCTCCACACATAGCTGTCCACTCTTATTCACTAAGGGCCCAATTTTATGCATCATTATCCTTCTGCTATTATTATAACTGTAGATACACTTCGGATTTATTTCCGGCTTTCTTGCCAAAGCAACCTCGCAGTCAGTCCTGACGAAGGGACTCGGCCCGAAACGTCGACAGTGCTTCTCCTTATAAATGCTGCCTGGCCTGCTGTGTTCCACCAGCATTTTTGTGTGTGTTGTTTGGATTTACAGCATTTGCAGATTTCCTGGTGTTCGCTCTTTAAATTCTTTTAGCTTTTCTAATCTCGTTCTTAAGATTCCTTTTACATTCTTTATATTCCTCGAGCAGCTCATTTACTCCATGTTGTCTATATTTATTGTACATCTTTCTCTTTTTCCGAACCAAATGTCCAATATCTCTTGAAAACCATGGCTCTCTCAAACTTTTAACCTTTCCATTTCAACCTAACAGGAACATAAAGTTTCTGGACCCTCAAATTTTCACCTGTGAATGACCTCCAGTTATATTAGATAGATATATAGATAGATAGATACCTTATTCATCCCCATGGGGAAATTCAACATTTTTTCCAATGTCCCATACACTTGTTGTAGCAAAACTAATTACATACAATACTTAACTCAGTAAAAAATATGATATGCATCTAAATCACTATCTCAAAAAGCATTAATAATAGCTTTTAAAAAGTTCTTAAGTCCTGGCGGTTGAATTGTAAAGCCTAATGGCATTGGGGAGTATTGACCTCTTCATCCTGTCTGAGGAGCATTGCATCGACAGTAACCTGTCGCTGAAACTGCTTCTCAGTCTCTGGATGGTGCTATGTAGAGGATGTTCAGAGTTTTCCATAATTGACCGTAGCCTACTCAGCGCCCTTCGCTCAGCTACCGATGTTAAACTCTCCAGTACTTTGCCCACGACAGATTACATCCTTCCCATAAAATAAATTGTCCCAATCCACTCCTAAAACCTTTCGCATCTTCTGAAAGTTCGCCTTTCTCCAATGAAAAGTCTCAACGCTGGGTCCAGTCCTATCCTTCTTCATAATTATATTGAAACTAATTGTATTTCTATCACTGGACCCGAAGTGCTCCCCAAATCATACCACTGTCACCTGACCTATCTCATTCCCTAACAGGAGATCCAACACTGCCCCTTCTCAAGTCAGTAGCTCCTTAGTTTCTCAAAAGACCTTGCCTGGGATAAAATCCTTATCAAATGCCGTGTTGAAATCCATATACACAACATGTACTGCTCTTCGTTCATCAATATGTTTAGTCACATCCTCAGAAAATTCTGTCAGTCTCGTAAGGCCCGACCTGACTTGACAAAGCCATGCTGCTGACTATTCCTAACCATATCATACCTCTCCAAATGTTCATAAATCTTGCCTATCAGGATCTTCCCTATCAACTTACCAACTACTGAGGTAAGATTCGCTGCTCTATAATTTCCTGGGCTATCTCCACTCCCTTTCTTGAAAAAAGGAACAAGATTCGGAACTCTCCAATCCTCCGGAACCTCCCTCGTCATCATTGATGATGCAAATATCATCGCCAGAGGCTCAGTAATCTCCTTTCTCGCCTTCCATTGTAGCCTGCGGTACATCTTATCCGGTCCCGGCGACTTAATCAACTTGCTGATTTCAAATAGCCCAAACACATCCGCTTTCTTAATATCTACATGCTCAAGCTTCTCAGTCTGCAGCAAGTCATCACTAGTGTGACCAGTGTCCTTTTCCGTGGTGAATACTGAAGCAAAGAATACATTAACTACCTCTGCTATTTCCTGCGGTTCCATACACATTTCTCCACAGTCTAAGTTGATACATCCTATTCTTTCAGGTTTTATCCATCTGCTCTTCATATGAATGCCTTGGAATGCCTTGGGGTCTTGCCCCCAAAGGCCTTCGCATGGCCCTTCTGGCTATTCTAATTACCCTCTAAATCTCCATCCTGTTAATCTACTAGATCTCTGAAATTAACCAGCTCTCTGAAAAGTTTGTAAACTTCACTTTTCTTCTTCATAGAGTTTCGCTACTCTGATTATTTCAGAACGAGACTAGTAGACACTCTGGGAACAATATCAAGAGATGAAGAGGACCGGGCGCCAGTATCGACTAAAAATTTTCAGTTGCATTCGACATTTGAATCCAGGATAATCGCGAATTCCCTTCTGCCTGTCTGCCAGATCAACTGTCTAAAGAATACTTACACACGCAACAAAATCTTTACTATTCCTGAAGGCAAATTATTCTGCGAAATATTGACTACCAGCAAAAGTGAGGTAATATTCCCGATTCTCCAGCACATAATAGCAAGGAAAAACAGAGATAGAGGCAACGAGAAAAAAAGGAGAGGGGGGGGGAGAGAGAGAGAGAGAGAGAGAGAGAGAGAGAGAGAGAGAGAGAGAGAGAGAGAGAGAGAGAGAGAGAGAGAGAGAGAGAGGAGAGAGAGAGAGAGAGAGAGAGAGAGAAACGGACAGAGTATATCTCCTTCCTCACAGTCCCGGGGTCAGACACAGAACGAATGTCCCTCCACACCGTCCCATCACACACTCCCGGGGTCAGACACAGAGTGAATCCCCCTCCACACCGTCCCATCACACACTCCCGGCGTCAGACTCAGAGGGAATCTCCGTCCACACCGTACCATCACACACTCCCGTGGTCAGACACAGTGTGAAGCTCCCTCCAGTCCGTCCCATCACACACTCCCGGGGTCAGACACAGGGTGAATCTCCCTCCGCACCGTACCTTCACACACTCCCGTGGTCAGACACAAAGTGAATTTCCGTCCAACTTGTCCAATCACAGAATCACATTTGCTAGCTGCTGACTAGCAGGAAAGATGATGTAATATCCCCGATTCCACCACTGCTAATCTCAAGGATAGAGAGAGGGTTAGAGAGAGAGCGAGAGAGAGCGACATGTAAATATATTATATATACATATATATATATATATATATATATATATATATATATATATATATATATATAGAGAGAGAGAGAGAGAGAGAGAGAGAGAGAGAGAGAGAGAGAGAGAGAGAGAGAGAGAGAGAGAGAGAGAGAGTTAGTCTCTGATCTGGAGTATGGGTATTGGGACGGTGTGGTGGACATCACACCTAGTGTGTCTGACCCCGGGATTGTGTGATGGCACGGTGTGGACGGAGATTCACTCTGTGTCTGACCCCGGGACTGTGTGATGGGACGGTGTGCAGGGAGCTTCACTCTGTGTCTGACCCCGGGAGTGTGTGATCGGACGGTTTGGAGGGAGATTCACTCTGTGTCTGACCCCGGGAGTGTGTGATGGGACGGTGTGGAGGGAGATTCACTCTGTGTCTGACCCCGGGAGTGTGTGATGGTGTGGTGTGGAGGGAACATCACTCAGTGTTTGACCCCGGGAGTGTGTGATGGGGTGGTGTGGAGGGAACATCACTCTGTGTCTGACCCCGGTCCTGTTTGTTCGGACAGTCCAGGGGTTATTGTTTTCTCTCTCTTTCTCTGTCCCTCTCTCTTTCACTTTACGCCTACACCCAAACATACCTTCGCTACTTCCAACTCTCTGTCTCCCGTACACCCTCCCTATCTCCCTTTGTGCCCCGACTGTCTTCTCTTTTGCTGGACGCCTCTATGTCACACACCTCTCCACCCCCTGTCATATCCCGTTCGTGAAGCACTGTGACATCAACGCCCCCCCCCCCCCACCCACCTACTCTCTTCACTCTCTGTCGGTGGTTGGGGGATATATGACTTCTAGTATAACACCTCACCTTTCCACTGAATATCTTTCAACATGATCTGAGCCTGTTCTCATCTCTGCATGCAGAGGCCGGTCGTGTGGTTCCACACCTCCTGCTTCAGTACCTGCAATCTTAACACCCTTGCTCTCGCACCTTCTCTCCTCCCCCTACTTCCTTTTTCCACAGCACACCATCCGGATTCACAAACACACACACCATCTCGGAGAGTCAAACACAATTCGAGACTACGGGAACGCCGAAAGCGTATTGGTGAGTGGGGAGGCCGGAGGGGGGAGAGGGTTGCGCAACTTCTTCAGTAGAATGTGCTGCTGTGTTAGGTGAGGTACTTTACATCTTTGATCCCGGGATTGCGATGGGATAATATTCAGACAGCATCGCTGGTTATCTGACGCAGGAACTGTGTGATGGGGTGGTGTGGAGGGAACATCACTCTGTGTCTGACCCCTTGATTTTGTGATTGGACGGTGTGGAGGGAGATTCTCTCTCTGTCTGACCCTGGAGTGTGTGATGGGTCGGTGTGGAGGGAGATTTACCCTGAGTCTGGCTTCGGGAGTGTGTGATGTGACGGTGTGGAGGGAGATTCACGCTGTGTTAGACCCCGGGAGTGTGTGATGTGACGGTGTGGAGGGAAATTCACACTGTGTCAGACCCCGGGAGTTTGTGATTGGACGATGTGGATGGTGCTCCACTCTGTGTCTGACCAGGGAATGTGTGATGTGATAGATAGATAGATAGATAGATAGATAGATAGATAGATAGATAGATAGATAGATAGATAGATAGATAGATAGATAGATAGATAGATCGATAGATAGATACTTTATTCATCCCCATGGGGAAATTCAAATTTTTTCCAATACACACTCTCTCTACCCGTACTTTCTCTCCCTCCCTCTCTCTCTCTCTCTCTCTCTCTCTCTCTCTCTCTCTCTCTCTCTCTCTCTCTCTCTCTCTCTCTCTCTCTCTCTCTCTCTCTCTCTCGCCCACACACATACTCTCTATGCTCCCACCTTTCTCTCTCCCACCACTTCCTCTTTCTCCTCTCTCTATTTTTACCCTTCAGATTTCTCTCCACGGCTCTTTCTCTCTTAATGGGAATTGACAGATGGAGTTCAACCCAGATAAGGGTGAGGTGGTTTATTTTGATCAGTCAAATACAATGACAGAATACAGTATTATTGTTAAGTGTTGACGGTGTGGAGGATCAGAGGGTTCTTGGGGTCTGAGTCCATAGGACACTCAATGCTGCTGCGCATTTTGACACTGTGGTTAAGTACCAGGTTTCATGAACCGGAGGATTGAGTTTCGGAGCCGAGAGGAAATGTTGCGGCTCTACCGGACCCTGGTCTGACCCCACTTGGAGTACTGTGCTCAGTTCTGGTCACCTCACTGCAGGAACAATGGGGAAGCCATAGAATGGGTACATAGGAGATCTACAAGGATATTGCCTGTATTACAGGGAGTATGAGGGAGAGAGCATGTCTCGTATTGCACCTCGACCCTTCCACTGGATATCTAGCACCAGGATCTGAGTCTCTGCACAGCTCTGTATGCACAGGCCGGTCGTGTGGTTCCACACCACTTGCACCTGTTTCTGCATTCTTAACACCCTTTGCGTGGCCTCGTCTCTCCTCCCCTTTCTTCCACTTCTGGCAGCAAACGATCTGGTCACACACACACACACACACACACACACACACACACACACACACACACACACACACACACACAGACACACACACACACACACACACACACATAAGATTTCGGAGAGGCACACACACATACCATCTCCGAGAGAAGCACACACAATTCAAGACTACGGGAACGCCATAATGCTGGGTATTGGTGAGTGGGGAGACCGGAGGGGGGAGAGGGTTGCGCACTTTTTCTGACTCCGGCAGGGTGTGCTGCGACGGTGCGGGGGGTACTTCACACCGGGAGTGTGATGGGATAATATTTCGGTACCTTCACTGTTATCTGACACCGAGAGTGTGATGGGATAATATTTCAGTAGCTTCATTGTTATCTGACCCCGGGAGTGTGATGGGTTAATATTTCAGTAGCTTCACTGTTATCTGACCCCTGGATTGTGTGACAGGACGTTGTGGATGGAGCCAGCCTCTTAGTAAGATCCCGGGATTGTTTGATGGATCGTTGAGGAGGGAGCGTTTCTCAATGCATGTTTCCAGGAATGTGTGATGGGATAGTATGGAGGATGCCTCGCTCTGTCTCTGCCTTCTAGTTATGTGTCAGTGGATTTCGGTGTCGAAGCAGACTCCAATCTGAGATACGGAGCAGGAAAATGGTAACTCACACGTTTTGCTCCAAAGGCTGCAATCAGAACGCCCGCTCTGTGGCTTTCAGGTCATCTCCCCTTCCTTCCTCATCCCTCAGAACACTATTCCTCCCCTATGATTCATAAGAGGGAGTGTGAGCAGCCGGAAGGCCTGGTCCGTGTAGGTACCAATGACATCAGTATGAATATCATAGAAAACAGAGCATAGAATAGTACAGCACAGTACAGACCCTTCGGCCCACAATTTGCCGACACTTAAACCCTGCCTCCCGTATAACCCCCACCTTAAATTCCTCCATATTTTTGTATCCTCTGTATTTTTGTCTCTTAAATCTCATTAGTGGATCTGCCACCACCACTGAATCAGGCAGTGCATTCCAACCACCAACAACTCTCTGAGTAAAAAACCTTCTTCTAACAGACCCCTTGAACTTTCCACCCCTTAACTTAGGGCCATGTCCTCTTGTATTGATCTGTGATGCCCTAGGTGAGAGGCGCTGGCTATTCACTCTATCTATTCCTCTTAATATATTGTATACCTCTATCATGCCTCCTCAAATCCTCCGTCTCTCCAAAGCATATTACCCTATCTAACTTAATCTCTGATCATAATGCATTCTCTCTAAACCAGGCAGCATCCTGGTAAATCTCCTCTGTACCCTTTCCGATGTCTCCACATCGTTCCTATAATGAGGCGACCAGAACTGGACACAGTACTCCAAGTGTGGTCTGGCCAGAGCTTTATGAAGCTGCATCGTTATCTCGCGATTCATTTTGTCCTTCTAAAGTGTACCACCCCACTCTTCTCGGGGTTGAACTCCATCTCTCACTTCTCAGCCCACTTCTGCATCCTATCAATGTCTCTCTGCAATCTTCGAAAATCCTCAACACTATCCACGACACCACCAATCTTTGTGTCGTCTGCAGACTTGCCAACCCACTCATCTACCCCCACATGCAGGTCGTTAGTAAAAATCACAAATAATAGAGGTCCCAGATATGATCCTTGTGGGACACCACTAGTCACAACCCTCCATTCCGAATGTACTCCCCCGACCACGACTCTCTGCTTTCTGCACCCCTTACAATTCTGAAATTAGCTGGTCAGCTTCCCTGGATCCCATGCCTTCTGACTTTCTGAATAGGCCTACTGTATGGAACCTTGTCAAATGCCTTACTTAACCCATGTAGATCACATCCACTGCACTAACCTCATCCATATGCCTGGCCGTCTTCTCAATGAACTCTATCAGGTTTGTTAGACCCGATCTGCCCTTCACAAAGCCATGCTGACGGTCCCTAATCAGACCATGATTCTCTAAATGACCATAGATCCTATATCTAAGAATCTTTTCCAACAACATTCCCACCACTGACGACAGACATAATTTAAAGAGCAAACACGAGGAAATTTGCAGATGCTGGAAAATCAAACAACACAGACAAAATGCTGGTGGAACACAGCAGGTCAGGTAGTATCTATAAGGAGAAGCACTGTCGATGTTTCTCCTTTAGATGCTGCCTGGCCTGCTGTGTTCCACCGGCTTTATGTGTGTGTCGTCTGGTCTATAAATATCAAGACTATCCCTACTAACTTTTTTGAACAAGTGGACAACATTCGCCTCCCTCCAATCCTCCGGTACCTTTCCCGTTGACAACAAGGACATAAAGATCCTAGCCAGAGGTTCAGCAATCTCTTTCTTCGCCTCGTGGAGCAGCCTGGGATATATTCCGTCAGGCCCTGGGGAATTATCCGTCCTAATGCATTTTAACAACTCCAGAACCTCCTCTCCCTTAATATGAACATGTTCTGGAACATCTACCTCACTCGTATTGTCCTCAGCGTCATCAATTTCCCTCTGATTGCTGAATACCGTAGAACAGTATTCATGAAGGACCTCGCTGAATTCCACAGAGTCCAGGCACACCTTCCCACCTTTATCTCTAATCGAACCTACACTCACTCCTGTCATCCTTTAGTTCTTCATATAATTGAAGAATGCCCTGGGATTTTTCTTTGTCCTACCCGCCAAGGCCATTTCATTCCCCTTCTTGCTCTTATCACCCCTTTCTGAAGCTCCTTTCTTGCTAATCTATATTGCTCTGTAGACCCATTTGCTTCTTGCTTCCTAAACCTCATGTATGCTGTCTTCTTCCACCTGACTAGATTTTTCGCCTCACTTCTCACCCATTGTTCCTTCACCGTGCCATTCTTTATCTTCCTCACCGGGACGAATTTATCCCTAATATCGTGCAAGAGCTCTGTTCACATCGACCACATGTGCATAGTATATTTCCCTGCAAAAACATCATTCCGATTCACTCCCGAAAGTTCTAGCCTTATAGCCTCATAATTTGCCCTTCCCTAATTAAAAACTTCCTGTCCTATCCGATTCAATCCTTTTGCATGATAATACTAAATGCCAGGGAGCGGTGGTCACTGTCCCCCAGAAGCTCACACTCTAAGAGATCTGCGACCTGGCCCGATTCGTTACCTAATACTAGATTTAGTACGGCATTCCCCCCTACTCGACCTGTCAACGTACTGTGACAAGAAACACGAGGAAATCTGCAGATGCTGGACATTCGACAACACACACACAATGCTGGTGGAACACAGCAGGCCAGGCAGCATCTATAAGGAGAAGCACTGTCGACGTTTCGGGCCGAGGACAGGTATATGTCCTGGACACACGTAACAAACTATGCCCCGCCTAATCCATTGGAACTAATCAGGTGCCAATCAATATCAGGGAAGTTAAAGTCACCTGTGATAACAACCCTGTTATTTTTACACCTTTCCAAAATCTGCCTCCCAATCTGCTCCTCGGTATCTCTACTGCAAGTAGGGGGCCAATACCCCCAGTAGAGTAACTACGCCTTTCCTGTTCTTGACTTCCACCCATACTGACTCAAAGGAGAATCCTACGACACTCCCCACCCACTTTGCAGTTGTAATAGTATCCATGACCAGTAATGCCACCATCCTACCCTTGCCCCCACATACCTTTTAAGCACTGAAATCCAGGAATATTGAGAATCCCTGGTGCCAGCCAAGTCTCTGTCATGGCCACTTCATCATAATTCCATGTATGTATCCAAGCTCTCAGTTCCTCTTTGTTCCTGATGAATCCTGCATTGAAGTACACGCACTTTAGCCCTTCTACCTTGCTACCTTTACACCCTTTATTCTGCTTCTCTTTCCTCAAAGCCTCTCTATATGTTAGATCTGGCTTTACTCAATGAACTTCGTCCACTGCTCTATCTCTCCGGGTCCCATTCCCATTGCAAATTAGTTTAAACCCTCCCGGACCATGCTAGCAAACCTACCTGCAAGGATATTGCTCCCCCTCGAGTTCAGGTGAAATCCATCCAATCTGTACATTTCCCACCTTCCCCAGAGGAGATCACAGTGATCCAAAAATCTAAAACCCTCCCCGCTGCACCAAATCCTCAGCCACGCATTCAACTGCCATCTCCTCCAATTTTGACCATGACTATCACGTAGCACTGGCAGCAATCCTGAGAACGCCACCTTTGAGGTCCTGTTCTTCAGCCTTCTGCCTAGTTCCCGAAACTCACACTTCAGGACCTGATCCCTCTTCCTGCCTATGTCGTTGGTACCAACATGTATCACGACTTCTAGTTGCTTTCCCTCTTGTACCAGGATGTCTTGGCACCTGGTCAGAGACATCCCGGATCCTGGCACCCGGGAGGCAACAAACCTTGTGGGCGTCCTTCGAACGTCCACAAAATCTGTCTACTCACCGTCGCTCTCTCTCCTCTGACTGTCACCCAACGACCTGTTTCCGGTCCCTACCTCCCTGTAGCTCTCATCTATGACTACCTAATACTCCCTCATGAGTCGACGGTTATGCAGCTGTTGCTCCAGATTCCTTACACTGTCTTCCTAATCGGCCAGCCGCAAGCACTTCTGGCAAATGTGACTGCGGGAGAGGGGAGATCCGTCCAATAATGACACATCTCATGTGAGAGGCACATCACCGTCTCAGGAAGCATTGTAAAGCCTAACTAGGAGCAAGCTCGTCTTCAACTCTTCTCGCGAAAACGTCCTGGATCAGAGCCTAAAAAGCTCCACTCCTTCACTGTCCTGCTGACTCACTGGCCGATCAGCTAGGGCAAACCGTCTATTTATTTAGAGCCATAGAGCCATAAAACATTACAGCACAGAAACAGGCCTTTTGGCCTTCTTGGCTGTGCCGAACCATTTTTCTGCAGAGTCCCACTGACCGAAACCTGGACCATATCCTTCATCCATGTACCAGTCCCAGTCTTTTTTTCTTAAATGTTAAAACTGAGCCCGCATTTACCACTTCATCTGGCTGCTCATTCCATACTCCCACCATTCACCCTAAGGCCCCCCCCCAATATTCCCTTTAAACCTTTCCCCCTTCAACCTTAACCCCTGTCCTCTGTTCGTTTTTTCTCCCCTGGGCCTCAGTGGAAACACCTATTGTACATTATTGTATATACCTCTATCAAATCTCTCTTCATTCTTCTTCGCTCCAGGGAATAAAGCCCTAACCTATTCAACCTTTCTCTGTAACTCTGTTTCGCAAGGTCTGGCAACATCCTTTTAAATCTTCTCTACACTTTTTCCAAACTTAATACCCTTCCTCTAATTCGCTGACCAAAACGGCGCACAATACTCCAAATGCGGTCTCACCAATGCTTTATACAACCTCACCATAACATTCCAACTCTTATACTCAGTACTTTGATTTATAAAGGCCAATGCACCAAAAGCTCTCTTTACGACCCTATCTACTTGTGAAGCCACTTTTCAGGAATTATGTATCTGTACTCCCAGTTCCCTCTGTTCTACTGCTCTCCTCAGTGTGCTACCATTTGCCTTGCATGTTCTACCTTGGTTTGTCCTTCCGAAGTGCAATACCTCACACTTGTCCGCATTAAACTCTATTTGCCATTTTTCAGCCCATTTTTCCAGATGGTCCAAATCCCTCTGCAAGCTTTGAAAACCTTCCTCAGTGTCAATTACATCTCCAAACTTTGTATCATCAGCAAATTTGCGGGACCAATCGGCCACATTATCATGCAGAGGAGAAAGAGAGCGCGGCAGACAAATGGGAGAGTGAGTTGAGATAATGGGGAAGTGGTGAGAGGGGAGGAATGTGGGAGAGAAGGGAAGAGAGGAATGGTGGAGGGAAAGGGGCGAGAGAGAGAGAGTTTGTCATGTGATAAAGAAGGGAAGATAGAGTGCCCCACTGGAAGAGAAAGACGAGGACACCCCGTGGGGGACACGAGTGTCCAGGGGAGCTGTTCACGTTACTCGGAAGGAGGGGGAGCTCAATCACCTCGGCGGGGCATGGGTGTTTGTCCTGGGGCTGTGGTTTCTCACAGACAGACGTCTGAAGTACCGACGATGAGCAGGAGCAGTGGGAGTGTCCTTTGCGCAAACCATGAACCAACCGGGAGATGTAAATCTCCTGAAGAATAGAGGCTCTGTATGAGTGAAACAAATCACATCGACTTTCCTTCCACCCGCCCTCCTTCTCTACCTCCCACCGTCTAATCGTTTCGTCTCTCTCCCCATTCGACTGCTCTCTCCCTCATCGTCTACAATCCTTCTCCCTCATCCCTCCCTTTCCTGCACTCCTCTTTCTACTCTCTACCAAACACTCTCTCCTTCCTATCCTCCTCTCCGCTCCTCTCATTCCATCCCTCGCTCTCTTCCTCCCGTTTACACGTCCCCATTTTTCCCTCTCTCTCCCAACTCCTCTCCCTCGATTTCTCTACCCATCTTCCTCTTCCTCCGTTCATCCCTCATCTTCCCTTCACTTCCGCCTCTCCCTTCACTTTCCTCTCCCCCTCCACCCACTCACTCCACAGTACCGCCAACACTCGATTACTCCCCCATCTCCCCCCTCCTCTTTCTCCCCATTCTCACTACTCTTCCCATAGCCACTCATATCTCCGTGGGCCACCCTCTCGCACACTCTCAATCCCTCTCCACGGCGCCTACACCTCCCCTGCTCTCGGCCTCTCCCTTTATCTGCACATCATCTGTTTTTTGTTGCTGCCGGACAAACTCCCTGTAAACACGGGTTTCCTTTGACAACAGTTACTTCTCCTTCCTGAGCTAAGAGACGCAGAGAATCCTCGACAGGATGGACGACAGTGCGACTTACATGAATGTGCAGTTCACAAAAACACGGTCTCCTTCCCGAGGTGAGTGGGGCAGAGAGACGGAGGGAGGGAGATTCACTCTGTGCCTGACCCCGGGAGTGTGTGATGGGACGGTGTGGAGGGAGTATCACTCTGTGTCGGACCCCAGGAGTGTGTGATGGGACGGTGCGCCGGGAGCCCAGTAAAATATATTTAACCCCATCTCGCCCCTTCGCTCTCCTCTCCCTTCTCTCACTCTGCACAATACATCTCTTCCCACCTTTTCTCTCCCTTTTCCTCTCACGCTCATTCTTCTTTCCCTCTCTTCTCCGCTCTCTTGTCCTCACTCTGACCCTTTTCCACCATCAACTTCTCTCTTTTCTCTGTCTCCCTTCTCCCCATGTTGTTCCCTTTCTCTCGCACCCCTCTAACACCCCCTCCTCTCTATCTCTACTAAACCACAGACTCCTCCCTGCCCACTCTACCCCGCCATGTCTCTCACGCTATTCCCTCTATTCCTTCTCTCCCACTCTCTCTCTTTCCCTTCCTCTTTCCCTCCTTTCCTGCCTCCATCTCGCTTACACATTCAGCCCGCTCGCTAACTATCTCCGAGCCTCTCTCTACTCCTTCTATACCGAGATGAACATTCGGAAAGCGAGCGCCTCATCAATACAGAAACAGGTCAGTTACTCTACTCTGCACCTCACTGTCCCCGAATCTCTGCTGCGCTCTCACTCTTCCTTGTCTATCTCTCTCTCGCAGACCATCAGACCTCCACCAACACAAAGCTGAACATTCGGAAAGTCGAACCCCTCATCAATATACAAACAGGTCAGTGATGCAACAACGACGTCATTATGGAGGGCTCACATGTCATACTCCCAAAGGCCCTATTGTGTGAGGCATTCTTCTCCACCAATTCCCTGGCAGCTCGTTCCACAGACTGACCACCATCTGGGTAACAAACGGTTGTCAATCGGCTCACCTGTTGAAACTTTTTTCCCCTCTCTCCTTATACCTGCGCGCTCTGGTCCTCGATTGTCCAAGTCCAGGGGAAATAATTGCACCCGTTCAATCTGTCTGTGCTCCTCGTGGCTTTATATACCCCTGAAAGGTCATCCCTGCGCTACAAGGAATAAAGTCGCAATCAACCCAACCTATTTCCCTAACTCAGTCCCTGGAGTCCCGGCAACGTCGTCGTAAATCTCCCCGTGTACTCATTTCCAGTTCGATGGCATCTGTCCGGGAGCAGGACGACCATCACTGAACACCGTACTCCACGTGTATCGACGTCATGTACAACTGCATCATGTTCGCCCGACTCCTGTACTCAGTGACAGTCTGATGAAGGCCTGCGTTCAGACGCATTCTTCACCGTCCTGTCTACCTGTGACTTCACATTCTGGGAACCGTGCTCCTGTACCGCGGGACCTTCTGTTCTCTAACACTCCTCAGTGTTTCTCCGGAACGCTGTGAATGTCCGACCCTGGGCTGTCTGACTGAAATACGATAACTCGCACTTATCCGACTTAAACTGCATTTGCTTCTGCTAGTGACGGGTTCCCAGTCTGAGAAAGGAACTGCAACCTTAAACCTTTCCTCCTCACACCGCCCCAATTGTGTATCAGTCGGTCAATCGTGCCTGCACCGCGCCCATCTTCCAGCGCGGTATACCATCTGGGACATTGTTAAAATCTGGGTACATTACATCTACCATCCCGATTTGATCGGTCCTCCGCAATCAAATAAGTCAGAAATAGCTCCTGGGTTCCACATCATCATCCAGAGCAGGCAACCATCTAAGCACTTGTTCATATCCGTGTTAAATACGATACGTACGCTACCGGTGCTTGACATGTCATCTCCGGTAAAATCAGCCCGACAACTCACCCCGGGTCTCACACCATTCAGAATCTCCCTGCCTCTTCTATCTTCCACCATCCCTCTATTCCCTTCTCCCTCCCTCTGTCACTGCTCCGTTCCTCCTACGTCTCTCCCTACCTCCCTCTCTTCCATCTTCCAGAGCGGTCAACTATCTGCTACCTTGTGAAGGGACTTGTCAAATTCAGCTTACATTATGCCTACCAATCTGCAGAAATCAGTCAGTAAACTCTCCCTGGGCCCCCGACCATTCTACAGATTAGCTTACAGCTGGAAACAATAAACGCCTTATTGAGTTCCCTACACATCAGGTCTACCACCCTGCTCTCATGAACCGTCCTGGTTCCTCAATCCTCATATAGAAACTGCAGAACACTGTGGACACAGCTGAGCACATCGCGGCAACCTGCCTCCCCCTCCAGGAACTCTGTCCATACCTCCTGCTGTCATCATCATCAACGAACCAACCCCACTACCCGGTCACGCTGTCTTCTGCACCCAGCCCATGGGAAAGAAGATACGAAAGCATGTCTCACTAGAACATAGAACATAGAAATTTATAGCACATTACAGGCGCTTCGGCCCACAATGTTGTGCCGACGGATCACTCAACCTATTCTCATAATGTACGCCATCCAATCCGGGCAACTACCTTGTAAATCTCCTCTGTACTCTCGCTACAGTGTCCACATCCTTCCCGTAGTGCGGTGAGCACAACTGAACACAGTGCTCCAAGTGGGATCTGACCACGGTCTTCTATAGATGTAACTAGGCTCAAGGAGGGTTTCTATCCAACTGTTATCAGACTATCGAACAGTCCCATATTAGGAAATTAGGGACGCTGAACCTCACAATCGTCACCTCGTTGCTCTTCCACCTTACTGCCTGCCTGCATGCACATTCTCTGTAACTGTGACCCTTTATTCTGCATTCTGTGACTGATGCACCGCCTTATATTCCAGCGAAGTGATCTGTATCTCTGGAAGTTACTGGGACTTGTCCTGTTTCTGATGAAAATAAGTGATATGGTTGAAAACGTAGATGGGGGCTTTGTAGTTCTACACATGATACATGAAGTTCAGTGGTGTTGTGGACCGTGTAGAAGATCTGCAAAGATTTCAGTAGGATGTGGATCAGTTTCTGATATGGGTTGGAGAAATGGCAGGATGAGCGTAACCCGGACAAACTCAGAATTTGAACTTCGGTAAGTCAAATGGTAAGAGATAGCGCATTATTAAAGACAAGAACCAAAACAGTGTTGATTATCAGAGTGATGCCGGGGTCCAGTGTCATTGTTCGCGGCCATGCTTACTGACAGGGACTTATGCAGGTACATAGCATTCCTGCCTGTTTTAGGCTGCATCACGCGTATTGTATGAGGATTGGGAAGCTTTTAGAAACTTGCAGGAGGAAACTAAGAAGGTCACTAGGAAGTAGAAGATGAATTATGAAAGGAAGCTGGCAGCGAATATCAAAGAAGATACTAAAATAATGGATCTGTGGAATGCTCTGCCTCAGGAGCCAACACAGATGCCTTGTGCAGGAAGGCACAGAGTCGACTGTAATTCCTTAGAAGGTTGGCGTCATTCAATGTCTGCAGTGAGATGCTGAAGATGTTCTATAGGTCAGTTGTTGAGAGCGCCCTCTTCTTTGTGGTGGCGTGTTGGGGAGGAAGCATTAAGAAGAAGGACGCCTCACGTCTGAATAAGCTGGTAAGGAAGGCGGGCTCTGTCGTGGGCAAAGTACTGGAGAGTTTAACATCGGTAGCTGAGCGAAGGGCGCTGAGTAGGCTACGGTCAATTATGGAAAACCCTGAACATCCTCTACATAGCACCATCCAGAGACAGAGAAGCAGTTTCAGCGACAGGTTACTGTCGATGCAATGCTCCTCAGACAGGATGAAGAGGTCAATACTCCCCAATGCCATTAGGCTTTACAATTCAACTGCCAGGACTTAAGAACTTTTTTTTTTTAAAGCTATTATTAATGCTTTTTGAGTTAGTGATTTAGATGCATATCATATTATTACTGAGTTAAGTATTGTATGTAATGAGTTTTTGCTACAACAAGTTATGGGACATTGGAAAAAATGTTGAATTTCCCCATGGGGATGAATAAAGTATCTATCTATCTATCTATCTATCTATCTATCTAGGAGGCAGTGGAGACCGGCTCTCGGAATGCTTTCAAGAAACAGTTGGATAGAGCTCTTAAAGATAGCGGAGTCAAGGGATATGGGGAGAAGGCAAGAACGGGAGACTGATTGTGGATGATCCGCCATGCTCAGAGTGAATGGGCGCTGCCGGCTCGAAGGGAAGAATGGCCTTCCCCTGCACCTGTTGTCTTTCGTCTAGTAAATGTTTTTTTTTTAAGTATATGAAGTGTAAAAGAGAGTCAAGGGTAGATATTTGACAAACTGAAAACGTCGCTGGGGACATTGTAATGAGAGACCCAGAGAAGACACAGGGACTGAATGTATCCTTTGCACTGGACTTCACAGTGGAAGGTCTGCAGTATACCAGACATTCAAGAGTGTCAGGGAAATGAAGTCTCTGCAGTGAAAGTTACGACTGAGAAGATGCTCAGGAAGCTTAATGGTCTGAGGGTGGGTAAATCTACTGGACCGACGGAATGCAGCCTCGGGTTCAGAAGAAAGTAGCTGGAGTGATTGCGGAGACAATGATCTTCCAGGAATCGATAGATTCTGGCATTGTACCGGATGACTGGAAAATTGCAAATGTTACTCCGCTGTTTAGGAAGGGTGTACGCAGCAGAAAGGAAACTATAGAACTGTTAGCCTGACAGCAGAGGTTGGAAAGTTGTTGGAATCCATTGTTATAGACAAACTGTGCGCTCTAATCCTCGATTCTCCAAATCTATAGAAAATGATTCTGCACATTCACCTTGTTTGTGCCCCACGTGGTTTTATAAACCTCTGTACGTCACCCATGAACTCCAAGGAATAAAATCCTAACCTGCCCGAATTATCTCTATAACTTGGTCCCTCGAGTCTCGGCAATATCCCCGTAAAGCTCCCTCTGCAATCTTTGCTGCTCAGTGGCATTTCTCCGAGCGCAGGTGGATAAACACTGTTCTCCAAGGGTGAGCTACCCTACATCTTGTACAACCGCAAAGTCACCTCTCGACTCCTGTATTCAGAGCCTTGATTGATGATGATGCAATCTTCACCGCCATATCCAACCTTGACCACAATTTCTGGGAACCGTAAATCCGTAGCCGTGGGTCCATCTATTCTATAATACTTCCCAGTGTTCTTCCTCTTCACTGTGAATGCCCCACCCTAGCTTGTCTTTCTGAAATACGACAGTTCGCACTGATCTCAGTCCATAACCGCCTACTCCTTTCCTGTCCGCATACCTATCCAATTTTTTTATTTAAATGACAATAACAAACCTGTCTCCACCACTTCTCCTGGAATCTCGTTCCACACAGAGCTACCACTCTCTGTGTAAGAGGTCCATCCTCGTGTTACCCATAAACTTTTGCACCTTAACTCTCAACTCATGTCCTCTTGTTTGAACCTCCTCTGCTCTCAATGAAAAACGGCTATCCACGTCAACTCCATGTATTCCCCTCATAATTTTAAATACCTCTATCAAGTTCCCCTTCAATCTTCTCTGCTCCAAAGAATAAAGACCTAACTTTTTCAACCTGTCTCTGTATCTTAGCTGTTGAAACCCAGGAAACATTCTAGTTAATGTCCTCCATACTCTCTCTATTTTGTTGACATTTTTCCTAAAATTCGGTGACCAGAACTGTACACAATAGTCCATATTTGGCCTTACCAATTCCTTGTACAATTTTAACATTACATCCCAGCTCCTATACTCAATGCTCTAATTTGTAAAGGCCAGATTTCCAAAAGCTTTCTTCACCACCCTATACACATGGGAATACACCTTCAGGGAACAATGCACAATTATTCCTTGATCATTCTGTTCTACTGCGTTCCTCAGTGCTCTGACATTTACCATGTATGTCCTATTTTGATTTGTCCTACCAAAATGTAGCATCTCACACTTAACACCATTAAACTCCATGTGCCATCTTTCAACCCATTCTTCTAACTCGCCTGAATCTCTCTGCAAGCTTTGAAAACCTACTTCATTGCCCACAACGTCACCTATCTTAGTATCATCTGCATACTTATAATCCAACTTAACATCCCATCATCCAGATCATTAATTGATATGACAAAAACAATGGACCCAGTACAGATCCCTGAGGCAGACCACTACTCACCGACCTCCAACCTGACAAACAGTTATCCACCACTACTCTCTGGCATCTCCCATCCAGCCATGTGAATCCATTTTACTTCTTCAATATTAATACCGACTGATCCTTCCTAACTAAAATTACGCGCGGAACTTTGTCAAAGGCCTAACTGAAAACCATATAGACAACATCCACTGCTTTACACTCGTCAACTTTCCTTGTAAACCCTACAAAAAATTCAATAAGATTTGTCAAACATGACCTTCCACGCATAAATCCATTTGACTGTTCCTAATCAGAGCGTGTCTATCCAGATAATTATATATACAATCTCTAAGAATACTATCCATTAATTTATACACCACTGACGTCAAACATACAGGCTGATAATTGCCCGGTTTAATCTTATAACTTTTTTTAAACAATGGATCCACATGAGCAATACGCCAATCCTCCGGAACAATCCCCGTTTCTATTGTAATTTGAAATATTTTGTCAGTGCCTCTGATAATTCTGCATCAACTTCACTCAAGGTCCGAGGGAAATCCCAACTGGACCAGGAGATTTATCGACTTTTATATTTTTTTAAAGCGCCAGTATTTTTATAATCATAGTTTCCATAACTACGCTACTAGATTCCCTTACCTTACACAAATCAATATCCTTCTCTTTAGTGAATACCGAAGAAAAGAATAAGTTCAAAATTTCCCCCCGTCTCTTTGGCTCCACACATGATTCTCTAAGGGACGAATTTTCTCCGTCACTGTCCTTTTGCTTTTCATATAACTGTAGAAATCATTTGGATTTACTTTCACCTGACTTGCCAAAGCAACCTCATAGCTTCTTTTAGCTTTTCTAATTTATTTCTTTAGATATTTGTTACATACTTTATATTCCTCGAGCACCACATTGACACCATGCTACCTATATTTATTATAGATATCTCTCCTTTATCCGAGCCAAGTTTCCAATATCCCATGAAAGCCATAGCCCTCTCAAACGTTTAACCTTTCCTTTCAACCTAACAGGAACATAAAAATTCTGTACCCTCAAAATATCACATTTAAATGACCGCCATTTCTCTATAACATCCTTCCCCTAAAACAAATTGTCCCAATCCACTCCTCCTAAATCCTTTCGCATCTCCTCAAATTTAGCCTTTCTCCAATCAAAAATCTCAACCCTGGGTCCAGTCCTATCCTGCTCCATAATTATATTGAAAGTAATGGCATTGTGATCACTGGATCCGAAGTGCTCCCCAACACATACCTCTGTCACCTGACCTATTTCATTCTCTAACAGAAGATCCAACACTGCCCCTTCTCTAGTTTCTTCGCCAAGTATTGCTGCAAAAACTATCCTGCTCACATTATACAGACTCCGATCTATCCATCCCTTTGACTGTATTGGCTTCATAGTCTATGTGTGGAAAATTCAAATCTCCCACAATCACAGCCTTGTGTTTACTACAAATATCTGCCATCTCCTTGCACATTTGTTCCTCCTATTCTCGTTCCCCGTTAGGTTGTCTATAATACACCCCTATAAATGTACTACACCTTTCCCATTCCTATACCTTAATTCCACCCAAAAGCACGACGAGCCCTCTAATCTATCCTGCCAGAGCAACGTTGTAATATTTTCTATGACAAGCAACGCAACACCTCCCCCTCTTGTCCCTCTGATTCTATCATAACTGAAGCAACGATATCCAGGAATATTTAGCTGCCAATCACCCCGCTCCTGCAATCATGTTTCACTAATAGCTACAACATCGTATTTCCATGTATCAATCCATGCTCTAAGCTCACCCACCTCTTACAATGCTCCCAGCATTAAAATAAATGCATTTAAGAAATTCCCAAACTCGTCCTCTCTGTTTATCTCTAACAGTACAAAGAACTTTACTGTCTTCTTTTTCTTCCTTCTCCCATACATCTGTTCCTACACTCTGGTTCCCCTCCCCCCTCATAGCGAGTTTAAATCCACCGGAGCCTCTCTGGCAAACTTACCTGCAACAATACTTGTTCCCCTCCATTTCAGATGTAAACCGTCCTGCCGGAACAGGTCCCACCTTCCCTGGAAAAATGCCAAATTATCTATAAATCTGAAGCCCTCCCTCCTGCACCATGTCTGCAGCCACGTGTTGATCAGCACGATCTTACTATCTCTAAACCCACCTGTACGTGGTACTAGTAGTAATCCTGAGATTGCTCTCCTGGAGGTCCTGTCCTTTAACTTAAATCGAGCCCAAGCTCTTAAGCCTTCACATTGCTCCCGGCTCACTCTTGTGCCTGCTGTACAAGGCTGTGTTCCTTTTAAATCTTCCGCTCTTCACTGCCCGACGTCACGCAGTCTCGCATCTCTTACCCGCAATGAGAATAAAAAAAATCAAAATGGCTCCCTCTTCTCAAACCGGCATTCGCTCTCTCCTTTCTTTTTTCGTTTTCTTTCCCCCATTCGCTCACATTTTCCCGCCCATCGCTCCCCTCTCACCATAACCTTACTTCTACTTCTGTTCATCTGAATGGTCTCTCCACAGGTCCGCATAAACAGGAGCCGAACGAGAACTTCGGAAATAGACCGGACCGTAGAATCTGCATATTCTGCCTAATTACGTCCATCCTCTTCACGATAGTGGTCGGGCTGTCGATCCATGGTGAGTCGAACGGACTCTGGTTGGAGTCAGACCGTAAACTAACAGTGTGGAATGAAACGTGAGTGTAAAACCTCACAGTGACACGGACTCGCAGCTCAACGTGTCACAACAGGTACCTCAACATGACACCGACACGTACCTCACCGTGACACGGAGACACCACTCACTGTGACACGTACACGCTCCTCAACATGACCCGTCCGGCTCCGCACCGTGACAAAGACTCACACGTCACTGTCACACCACTTACTGAGACGGCATAACATAACACCGATGCACCACTCACAGAGGTAATTACCCACACCTCACCCTGACACAAGCAAACCCTTACCGCAATAGCGACACTGAAATTCACAGCGAAGCCCACATAGTGCACTCCGTGACATCGACGCACACCTCAGCGTGACACTGGCACACCTACCGTAGCGATGACATGCCTCTCACCGTGACACAGACCATTTCTCAGATACCCCAACACCGTCACACCTCAAGGCCCCTCACACTGACATTTCTGTCGCCATGACATCGAGATGCACTTCATTGTTTCCCGGTATACCTCCCTCCGGGGCACAGGAACTCCCAACACAGTGGCAACGACACGTTCCTCACAGGAACTCTGAGATACTCCGCACGATACTGACGCAGAACCCCATGGTAACAACAAAAACATCACCAGGACATTGATAAACCCTCAGCGTGACACAGACACGTCACTCAACCTGGCGCTCACACCTCTCACTGTGCCCCCAGCACATCCTTCACTGTGACACCATTCACCGTGGCACTAACATAACACTCTCTGTGAACCATTCGGAAGCGTGACGCTGACTCACGTGTCACTGTAAACGCTAAACATCCTTCACCATCTCTCTCAGTATCGCAGATTCGTCAATCTCTTAAACGAATGCACAGCGATCTCCGTCACCAGTTCACTGAGATGGAAACGAAGTACAGATCTGTCAACGAAACCAAGGCTCGAATCTGCGCATTTTTGATCAGCAGACGAGGTGAGGCATCATCCCCCTCTTTCACCCGCTCCTCATCACAGGGCAGGCATGGAGAGAGGAAGCGTCCCTCTGTGCTTGACATCGGGAGTGTATGGTTATGGTATGGACGGTGATTCCCTTTGTGTTTGACCTGTGAGTGTGTGATGCGGCAGGATGGTGCAGACAGTGTTTCATTTCCTCTCTGATCACAGGCGGGTGGAGGGAGATTGTCTCTGTGTCTGATCCCGGGAGAGGACGGTGCTGAGGGAGTTTCATTCCGTGTCTCTTCCGGCTGTGTGATGAGACGGTGTGGAGGGAATTTCACTCTGTGTCTGTCCGCAAGAACGTGTGATGTGACAGTCTGAACCCACGTATGTATGATGGGGCGGTAGGGAGAGAGAGCTTCACGCTGTGTCTGACCTCCGTTGTAACAGTTTAAGGGAGTTTCTCTTTGTGTTTGTCTCCTGGATTCCGTGATGGGATACCGCTGAAGGAGATTCCACACAGTGGCAAAGGATTGGATGATTGGAAGTTCCTGTGTCTCACACCAGAAGTGCGTCACTGGACAGTGTGGATTGAAATTCTGTTTTTATGTGTCCCTCAGGCAGTCTGTGATAGGATGGTGGGAAGGAAATGAGTAATTGACACCTGTAGTTTATGACGGGACGGTGTTGACGGAGCTAAACCTTACAACTTGAGTCTGCCACCAGTAGAGTGTGCTAGGACAGTGAAAACGCATATTCAGTCTATGGGAGGGTGTGGAAGGTGTGTTTATCTGACCCCGGAAACGGGTAATGGGCAGTTTAGAGGGAGCCTCAGGTTGTTTCTGACCCCAGGAATGTGTCTTAGGACGTTGTGGAGGGAGCTTCACTCTGTGTCTAACCCTGGGAGTGAATGATCGGACGGTATAGAGCAAGCTTTACTTTGCGTCTGATGCAGTGTTGTTGCGATGGGATGCTATGCAGCGAGCATCACTCTGTGTCTGACCCCAGGAATGTGTCTTGGGAGAGTCTGGAGGAAGCTTCACTCCGTGTCTTATACTGGGAGTGTCTGATGGGTGAGTGCCATGCGATGCTCGCACTGTGTTCAACCCCTGGGATTGAGATGGGAGTGTATGGAGAGGAGCGTTACTCTTCGCCTGACGTCCATGTTCTGTGAAAGGATGTTGTGGAAAATGCCTCACTCTGTGACTGACACAGTGTGCGTGTGAAGGAATGCTACGGAGGGAGCATCACTCTATATCTGATCCTTGGCGTGTGTGTTGGGATTGTGTGGAAGTGCTCCACTCTGTGTTGAGCACCGTGTTGTGTGAGGGTGTGGCGGTTGCAATTACCAGCCACACCATCAACCGGGCATTTTAAAGTGTCCCGTAGCCGACCATCCCCCCGATCATCTGGCAAACGACTGAGCTTTTGCATTCACTGCCCATTCTCTTGTTGGTACCTCTATGTATTGTTGCAAACAAAAACAAACAAGCAAACAAACAAACTATCCTGCTCACACTTTACAGACTCCAATCCACCCAGCTCTTTTACAGAATGGGCTTCCCGATGCTTACTACAAATATCTGCTATCTCCCTACAAATGTGCTGCTCCAATTGTCGCTCCCCATTAGGTGGTCTATAATACACCCCTATAAGTTTTACTACAACATTCTCATTCCTCAATTCGACCCAAGCACTCTCCCTAGACGAGCCCTCTAATCTATCCTGCCAGAGCAGCGTTGTAATATTTTCTCGAACAAACAATACTACATCTCCCTCTCTTGGCCCTCCGATTCTATCACATCTGAAACTACGAATTCCAGGAATATTTAGTCGCCAATCACACTCCTCCTGCAAACATGTTTAACTAATTGCTACAACAACATATTTCCAGTTATCATTCCATGCTCTAGGCCCATCCACCTTTCTTACAGTGCTCCCAGAATTTAAATAAATACATTTAAGAAATTCGCCACCTATTCCACTCTGTTTATCCCTAACGGTGCAAACAACTTTAGTATCTTTTGTTTCTTACTTCTCCCCTACATCTTCGGTCTGAGCGCTCCCCTTCCCTGTCACCTGCCTATCTACCCTCACACTCTGTCTACAACCTTTCTCTAATCCTGAACTAATCTCCTCTCTCCTAGTCTCTTCAATGTGATTCCCAGCCCCAGCCATTCTAGTTTAGTCTCTCCAGCAGCGTTAGCAAATCTCGCCGCCAGTATAGGATATTGGACCCCCGAGGATTCAAGTGCAATCCGCCCTTTTTGTACAGGTCACACCGGCACATCCTTCATTGTGACACCCTTCACCGTGACACTGACACAACACTCTCTGTGACCCGTTCGGCAGCGTGACGCTGTCTCATGGGTCACTGTAAAGGCTAAACATTCTTCACCATCTCTCTCAGTATCACAGATTCGTCAGTCTAAGGAAACCTGCCACCGAAACTACCATGAGTTAAACTCAACCCTTCAATCCAGGCTTTCTGCGCTCAAGCCTAATCTATCCGTTTTTAAACAAATACACAGCGATCTCTGTCACCAGTTCGGTAAATTTTTGACCAGCAGAAGAGGTGAGGCACCATTCCCCTCTTCACAATCTCCTCATCACAGGGCAGGCATGGAGAGAGGATGTGTCACTCTGTGCTTGACATCGGGAGTGTGTGAAGAGATGGTATGGAAGATGATTCTCTCTGTGTTTGACCCGGTGAGTGTGTGATTGGAATGCGTGGAGGAAGTTTCACTCTATCAATGTATCCAGGAAATTGTGATGGGACGTTGAGGAGATGGATTCACTCTGTGCCTGACCCCGGGAGGGTGTGATAGGACAGCGTGTTTGGAGATTCACTCTGTGTCTGACCTCGGGAGTGTGTGATGGGACGGTGTGGAAGGAGCATCACTATGTATCTCACCCCGGGAGAGTGTGATGGGACGGTGTGGAAGGTGATTCTCTCTGTGTCTGACCACGGGAGTGTGTGATGGGACAATGTCGAGGGAATTGCACTCTATGTCTGACCGCGGGACTGTGATGCGACGGTGTGGAGGGAGATTCACTCTATGCCTGACCCCGGGAATGTGTGATGGGACGGTGTGGAGGGAGATTCAATCTGTGTCTGACCCCGGGAGTGTGTGATGGGACGGTGTGGAGGGAGATTCACTCTGTGTCTGACACCGGGAGTGTGTGATGGGACGGTGTGGAGGGAGATTCACTCTGTGTCTGACACCGGAAGTGTGAGATGGGACGGTGTGGAGGGAGCTCCACTCTCTGTCTGACCCCCGGGAATATTCCGACTCCTTCTGCTATCCGTCGTGCGATGCCCTTATATTCCTTCTTCACCTTCCCCTGCTCTCCGCCCACAAACATTGATCTTTCCCCTTACTGATTCTTCACCTTGCACCTACGAAACTTCTTCCCATCCCGGGGTCAGACACAGAGTGAATCTCCCTCCACACCGTCCCATCACACACTCCCGGGGTCAGACACAGAGTGAATCTCCCTCCGCACCGTCCCATCACATATTCCTGGGGTCAGACACAGAGTGAATCTCCCTCCACACCGTCGCATCGCACACTCCCGGGGTCAGACAGAGTGAATCTCCCTCCACACCGTCCCATCACACACTCCCGGGGTCAGACACAGAATAAGTCTCCCAACACACCGTCCGATCGCCCACACCCGGGACCAGACACGGAGTGAATATCCCTCCACACAGTCACATCGCACACTCCCGGGGTCAGACACAGAGTGAATCTACCTCCACACCGTACCATCACACATTTCCGGGGTCAGACACTGAGTGAAGCTCCTTCCACACCTTCCCATCACACACTCCCGGGGATAGACACAGAGGGAATCTCCCTCCATACCGTCCCATCACACACTCCCCGGGTCAGACACAGAGATAATCTCCCTCCACACCGTCCCATCACACACTTCCGTGGTCAGACACAGAGATAATCTCCCTCCACACCGTCCCATCACACACTTCCGGGGTCAGACACAGAGTGAAGCTCCCTCCACACCGTCCCATCACACACTCCCGGGGTCAGACACAGAGTGAATCTCCCTCCATACCGCCCCATCACACACTACCGGGGTTAGACTCTGAGTGAATCTACCTCCACACCGTCCCATCACACACTCCCGTGGTCAGACACAGAGTGAATCTACCTCCACACCGTACCATCACACATTTCCGGGGTCAGACACTGAGTGAAGCTCCTTCCACACCTTCCCATCACACACTCCCGGGGATAGACACAGAGGGAATCTCCCTCCATACCGTCCCATCACACACTCCCCGGGTCAGACACAGAGATAATCTCCCTCCACACCGTCCCATCACACACTCCCGTGGTCAGACACAGAGATAATCTCCCTCCACACCGTCCCATCACACACTTCCGGGGTCAGACACAGAGATAATCTCCCTCCACACCGTCCCATCACACACTCCCGTGGTCAGACACAGAGATAATCTCCCTCCACACCGTCCCATCACACACTTCCGGGGTCAGACACAGAGTGAAGCTCCCTCCACACCGTCCCATCACACACTCCCGGGGTCAGACACAGAGTGAATCTCCCTCCATACCGCCCCATCACACAATACCGGGGTTAGACTCTGAGTGAATCTACCTCCACACCGTCCCATCACACACTCCCGTGGTCAGACACAGAGTGAAGCTCCCTCCAGAATGTCCCATCACAGACTCCAGTGGTCAGACACAGAGTTAATCTCACTCCACACCGTCCCATCACACACTTCCGGGGTCAGACACTGAGTGAATCTCCCTCCACACCTTCCCATCACACACTCCCGGGTTCAGACACAGAGTGAATCTCCCTCCACACCGTCCCATCACACACTCCCGGGGTCAGACACAGAGTGTATCTCCCTCCACACCGTCCCATCACAGACTCCAGGGGTCAGACACAGAGTGAATCTCCGTCCACACCGCCCCATCACACACTAACGGGGTTAGACACTGAGTGAATCTACCTCCACACCGTCCCATCACACACTCCCCGGATCAGACACATAGATAATCTCCCTCCGCACCGTCCCATCACACACTCCCGTGGTCAGACACAGAGGGAAGCTCCCTCCACACCGTCCCATCACACACTTTCGGGGTCAGACACAGAGTGAATCTCCCTCCACACCGTCCCATCACACAATCCCGGGTTCAGACACAGAGTGAATCTCCCTCCACACCGTCCCATCACACACTCCCGGGGTCAGACACAGAGTGAGTCTCCCTCCACACCGTCCCATCACACACTCCCGGGGTCAGACACAGAGTGAATCACCCTCCACACCTTCCCATCACACACTCCCGGGGTTAGACACAGAGTGAATCTCCCTCCACACCTTCCCATCACACACTCCCGGGGATAGACACAGAGTGAATCTCCCTCCACACCGTCCCATCACACACTCCCGGGGTCAGACACAGAGTGAATCTCCCTCCACACCCTCCTATCATGCACCCCTGTGGTCAGACACAGAGTGAATCTGCCTCCACACCGTTCCATCACACACTCCCGTCGGCAGACACATACTGATCTCCCACCGCCAGGTGGAGGCAGGAGTGAGCTGATAGGAAACTGGTGGAGGAGGCATAGTGAACATGGGATAAGGTAAGGGAGGGGGAGGTAATTATCGGAAGTTGGACAATTCAAGATAGCTTCATCCTATGTCTGACCCTGGAAAGCGTGAATGGACAATGTGGAAACAGCGTCCCCTACGGTCTGATCTCGAGAGTGCGTGATGCGGCAGGTCGGATACTGAATTACTACACTTTGCGTCTGACTCTGACTGTGGGAAAAGATGATGCCGAGGGACAACTAGAATGAGTGACGTGACTGTGCGGTGTGAGTTTCGGTCTGCGTTCTATCCCAGAATGGTGTGATAGGACGGTGTGGTTGGAGTTTCACATCGACCCCGGGAATGTGTGAAAGGACGGTGTGAAGGGAAATTTATTCTGTATCTGACCCCAGGAGTGTATGAGGGGACGCTGTGGAGGCAGCTTCACTCTCTGTCTGCCCCCAGGTGTGTGTGATTGGACAGTGCGAAGGGAGTTTAACTTTTTCTGACCCCAGCTGATGCAACGGGATTTATGGAGGGAGATTCACGGTTTGTTGTTCCTGAGTTGCAGAGACAACTTGTCCCCAGGAATGGACCAAAAATGAAGACCGTTGTTATTTCATATCCACGTTTGGAACATCTTATGATGGAGCGAGGCAAAATTGTTCGGAACTTGATTCAAGGCTCCTCGAAATAAATTCAAACAAGGAAAAGGTATGTCTTACCGCGAGAAGAGATATCAATAATCTAGAGGCCGCGGGGTGAGACAGACACTGATTCTCCCTACACACAATACCACCACACACTCCAGATGTGAGACAAAGAGTGAATTTCCCTACACACATTCCCACCACACACTCCAGGTGTAAGACACAGAATGAAGCTCCTTCCACACCGTCCCACCACACACTCCCTGAGTCAGACACAGAGGGAATCTTCCTCTACACTGTCCCATCAGACACTCCCTGGGTCAGACACAGAGGGAGTCTTCCTCCACACCGTCCCATCTACACTCTCCCGTGGTCAGACACAGAGTGAATCTCCCTCCACACCGTCCCATCACACACTCCCGGGGTCAGACACAGAGTGAATCTCCCTCCACACCGTCCCACCACACACTTCCGGGGTCAGACAAACAGTGAGACTCGCACCATCGCCCCAAGCTCAGACACTGTGTGATTCCATCTCTGTACCGTCCCTTCACATGGATATGCATTGTTAGAGTCTGGTTCTAAACATTAACTGAAGGGATTTAATTTCACAGAAGTTTGTTTCCAGCGCTGTCCAACGATACGTAACATACTGGATTGGAAAATGCGCGGACAGGTGAGGTTTGGACTGTTGCAGCTCTGTGGTGTGGAGCTGGGTCAGTGCGATGAGTTTGGAGAAAGACAGTGTTGTGGAGAGAGTGGGACAGTGGGATTAGTTTGAAGACTGAAACAGGGTCGTGGGGAGAAAATCGGGCAGTGGGATTTGTTTGATTTCTGACACAGATCTGTTGGGAGAGTGAGTCAGTGAGATCAGTTTGGAGAAAGACAGGGTTGTGGGGACAGTGAGACAGTGGGATTAGTTTGTTCACTGACACAGGGTTGGCGGGAGAGAGTGGTGCAGCGGGATTAATTTGGGAGCTGATTCGGGATTGTAGGGGAGAGCGGTGTAATGGGATTCGTACGGCGATGGACCCGGCGCTGAGGGGAGAGCGCGGTATCATAGGATAAGGTTAGAGGCTGACAAGGGGCTGTGGGGAGTGCTCAGATTAGTGGGATTAGTTTGGCGAAGGTCTCCGGTTGTCTGCTGGATCTGTTTTGTCTCTGTTGAAATTGTCTAACCCTCTTTAACAGGAATGTGGCCTCTGATCTTGTGTACGAGTTAAACTATGAAACGCCCACCTGCAGTAAGTGCGGATCGAGTTACCGTTACAGTTGCAAAAGTAAATTCAGATTCATCTGCGAGAAGACAGCATATTTATACCCGGATATTCCTGAAGAGGTCCGAGGTCTCTGTCAACTGCCTTTCGGGCCGACTTCAAACAAGTGACTTCACCCCACTTCTCCCCATTCAATCTACACCCTCACTCCCCCATCCTTTCATCTCCTCCCACCCTATCTTCCTCTCATTTCTACCCGAGTCTCCTCCTCTACTCGCATCTCCATTCTCCCCCTACTCTCCCTCTCCCCACCTAGACCGCTCTTCTCCCATCCCTGCCCCAAACTCCCCCGCTCCCCCATTTACTCCTCCTTTCTACTCACTCCTCTTCTCACTCTACCCTTCTTCTCACAAACTCATTCCGCTTCTCCCCATTTATCTCTGTCTCTTACCCCAGTCCCTGCCTCTCCTCTCTCCGTTGTCACCACCCACTCTCACCTCAATGCTGTGCATACTAGCTCTCGATGCCCCAGCCAAGGGGAAAAAAGGGCTGTGTATTCACCCTATCTGTGCCTCCCCTGGCTTCATACCCACGCTCCAAAGAACAAAGTCCCATCCTTCTCGTCTCTTCTCCATAACTCAGACCCTCGAGACCCGGCAACATCCTCGTAAATCTCCCTCCGCACTCCTTCCATCTCAGTGGCATCTTTCCTACAGGAGGGTGACCGGAACCGAACACCGCCCTCCAAGCGGGGCCTCACCGACCTTTCCTGCAACTACAACGTGACTCAATGCCGTGCAAAGATGTAAAATTAACGTAAATCGGGGAAGTTAATAAATACTGCAAAAATAAGTGATTACCCAGGGAGTGTTTAAGTATTCAGGGAGAGTTCCCAAACTGATGGCGGAGGGGAAGCAGCTGCTTGTAAATTGTTGAGTTTTCAGGCTCCTGTACCCCGTCTCCGATGGTACCGATGAGCAGAGGGCATTTACCGGCTGGACGGGGTCCTGGCTGATGGATGTGGTCTTCCCGAGGCTTTCCTTCTTGAACATGTCCTCGATGGAGGGGAGGTTTGTGCCCGTGATGGGGTTGGCTGAGCCCAGAACCCTCTGCAGCCTCTGGCGACCCTCGGCGTTGCAGCCTCTACACCAGGCGGCAATGCGACAAGTCAGAACGCTCTCCACAGTACATCCAGAGAAATTCGCGAGTCTTCAATGACAGACCACATCCACTCAAACTCCTAACGCTATAATTCGTTTTGTAACGAGAGAGATATAACCATAAAACCATATAACAATTACAGCACGGAAAACAGACAATCTTGACCCTTCTAGTCCGTGCCGAATGCTTACTCTCACCTAGTCCCACCGACCTGCACTCTGCCCATAACCCTCCATTCCTTTCCTGTCCTTATACGTATCCAATTTTACTTTAAATGACAATATCGAACCTGCCTCTACCACTTCTACTGGAAGCTCTTTCCACACAACTACCACTCTCTGTGTAAAGAAGTTCCCCCTCAAGTTACCCCTAACATTTTGCCCACTAACTTCCAACTCACGACCTCTTGTTTGAATATCCCCTATTTTCAACGGAAAAAAAGCCTATCCTCCAATACGCCAAATTTGACCTCTCCAATGCCTTGTACAATTTTAACATTACATCCCAACTCCTATACTCAATGCTCTGATTTATAAAGGTCAGCATACGAAAAGCTTTCTTCATCAACCTATCCGCATGATATTCCACGTTCAGGGAACTATGCTGCATTATTCTTACATCACTCTGTTCTACTGCATACCTCAATGCCCTACCATTTACCACGTATGTCCTATTTTCATTAGTCCTACCAAAATGTTGCACCTCACACTTTGCAGCATTAAACTCCATCTGCCATTTTTCAGCCCTTTCTTCTAACTGTCCTAAATCTCTCTGTAAACTTTGGATTTCTATTTCATTATCCACAACGCCATCTATTTTAGCATCATCTGCATAATTACTAATCCAATTAACCACCCCATCATCCACATCACTCATGTATATGACAAAAACATTGAACCCAGTACAGAGCCCTGAGGGACACCAATAGTCACGGGCTCCAACCTGACAAACAGTTATCCACCACTGCTCTCTGGCATCTCCCATACAGCCACTGTTGAATACATTTTACTACTTCAATATTAATACCTAACGATTGAACCTTCCTAACTAACCTTCCATGTCGAACCTTGTCAAAGGCCTTACTGAAATCCATATAGGCAGCATCCACTGCTTTACCCTCGTCAACTTTCTTAGTAACCTCTTCAAAAAATTCAAAAAGATTTGTCAAACTTGACCTTCCACACACCAATCCAAGTTGACTGTTCCTAATCAGACCCTGTCTATCCAGATAATTATATATACCATCTCTACGAATACCTTCCCTTAATTTACCCACCACTGACGTCAAACTTGCAGGCCTATAATTGCTAGGTTTACTCTTAGAACCCTTTTCAGACAATGAACCACATGAGCAATACACCAATTCCCCGGCACCATCCCCACTTCTAATGGAACCACATGAACAATACACCAATCCCCCGGCACCATCCCCGCTTCTAATGGAACCACATGAACAATACACCAATCCCCCGGCACCATCCCCGCTTCTAATGGAACCACATGAGCAATACACAATCCCCCGGCACCATCCCCGCTTCTAATGACATTTGAAATATTTCTGTCCGAGCCCCTGCTATTTCTACATTAACTGCCCTCAAGGTCCTAAGGAATATTCTGTCAGATCCCGGAGACTTATCCACTTTTATATTCTTTAGAAGCGCCTGTACTTCCTCTTCTTTAATCATCACAGTTTCCATAACTAACCCATTTGTTTACCTTACCTTACACAATTCAACATCCTTCTCTTTAGTGAATACCGAAGAAAAGAAATTGTTAATTTCTTTCTTAAGATTCTTTTTACGTTCGTTATATTCTTCGAGCACCTCATCTACTCCATGCTGCCTATATTTAAAGAGCCTGTACTTAAAGAGCAACAGAAGGTAACATAAAAGGCAATACACCAAGAAAAAATGAGGTACGAAGGTAAACTGGCCAAGAATATAAAGGAGGATAGTAAAAACTTCTTTAGTTATGTGAATAGCAAAAAAATAGTTAAGACCATTAAATTTGGGCCATTGAAGACAGAAACGGGTTAATTTATTATGGGGAACAAGGAAATGGCAGATGAGTTGAACAGGTACTTTGGATCTGTCTTCATTAGGGAAGACACAAACAATCTCCCAGATGTCATAGTGGCCAAAGGAACTGTGGTAAAGGATGAACTGAAGGAAATTTATATTGGGCAAGAAACGGTGTTGGATAGACTGTTGAGTCTGAAGTTTGATAAGTCTCCGGGACCTGATGGTCTGCATTCGAGGGTACTTAAAGAGGTGGCTTTAGAAATCGTGGACGCATTGGTAATCATTTTCCAAATGTTCTATAGATTCAGGAAAAGTTCCTGCTGTTTGGAGTGTGGCTAATGTTGTCCCACTTTTCAAGAAAGTAGGGAGAGAGAAAACAGGAAAATATAGACCGGTTACCCTGACGTCAGTGGTGGGAAAGATGCTGGAGTCAATTATAAAAGAGGAAATTACGACACATGTGGATAGCAGTCGAAGGATCAGTACGAGTAATCATGGATTTATGAAGGGAAAATCATGCCTGACTAATCTTCTGGAGTTTTTTGAGGATGTAACTATGAAATTGGACAAGGATGTAGTGTTCCTGGACTTCCAGAAAGTTTTTGATGAAGTCCCACTTGGGAGATTAGTGGGCAAAATTAGGACACATGGTATTGGGGGCAGAGTACTGACATGGATTGAAAATTGGCTGGCTGACAGGAAACAAAGTTTTGTGATGAACGGGTCCCTTTCGGAATGGCAGGCTGTGACCAGTGGGATACCGCAATCTTCGGTGCTGGGACCGCAGCTGTTTACAATATACATTAATGATTTAGATGAAGGGATTAAAAGTAACATTAGCAAAATTGCTGATGCCACAAAGCTGGGTGGCAGTGTGAAATATCAGGAGGATGTTATGAGAATGCAGGATGACTTGGACAGGTTGGGTGAGTGGGCAAATGTATGGCAGATGCAGTTTAATGTGTCTAAATGTGAGATTATCCACTTTGATGGCAAGAACAGGAAGGCAGATTACTATCTAAATGGAGTCAAGTTAGGAAAAGGGGAAGTACAACGAGATCCAGGTGTTCTTGTACATCGGTCAATGAAAGCAAGCATGCAGGTACAGCAGGAAGTGAAGAAAGCTAATGGCATGCTGGCCTTTATAACAAGCGGAATTGAGTATAGGAGTAAAGAGGACCTTCTGCAGCTGTACAGGGCCCTGGTGAGACCACACCTAGAGTACTGTGCGCAGTTTTGGTCTCCAAATTTGAGGAAAGACATTCTTGCTATTGAGGGAGTGCAGCGTAGGTTCGCAAGGTTAATTCCCAGAATGGCGGGACTGTCATATGCTGAAAGATTGGAGCTACTGGGCTTGTATACACGGAATTTAGAAGGATGAGAGGGGATTTGATTGAATCATATAAGATTATTAAGGGATTGGACAAACTGGAGGCAGGAAGCATGTTCCCGTTGATTGATGAGTCCAGAACTAGTGGCCACAGTTTAAGAATAAGGGGTAGTCCATTTAGAACAGAGATGCGGAAAAACTTTTTCACCCAGAGAGTGGTGGATATGTGAAATGCTCTGCCCCAGAAGGCAGTGGAGCAAGTCTCTGGATGCATTCAAGAGAGAGTTAGATAGAGCTCTTATAGATAGCGGGGTCAAGGGATATGGGGAGACTGCGGGGACGGGGTACTGATTGTGTATGATCAGCCATGATCACTGTGAATGGCGGTGCTGGCTAGAAGGGCCGAACGGGCTTCTCCTGCACATACTGTCTATTGTCTATTGTCTATTAATTGTAGAACTCTCTGTATTTCCGAACCAAGTTTACAACAACCTGCAAAAATCATTGCGCTCTCAAACTTTTAACCTTTCCTTTCAACCTAACAGAAACATAAAGATTCTGTACCCTCAACATTTCACCTTTAAATGACCTCAATTTCTCTATTACATCCTTCGCATAAAACAAATTGCCCCAATCCACTCCTGAATCCTTCCGCCTCTCCTCAATGTTTACTTTTCTCCAATCAAAAATTTCAAACCTGGGTCCAGTCCTATCATATAACCATATAACCATATAACAATCACAGCACGGAAACAGGCCATTCCGGCCCTCCTAGTCCGTGCCGAACTCTTAATCTCACCTAGTCCCACCTACCCGCACTCAGCCCATAACCCTCCACTCCTTTCCTGCCCATATACCTATCCAATTTTACCTTAAATGACACAACTGAACTGGCCTCTACTACTTCTACAGGAAGCTCATTCCACACAGCTATCACTCTCTGAGTAAAGAAATACCCCCTCGTGTTTCCCTTAAACTTTTGCCCCCTAACTCTCAAATCATGTCCTCTCGTTTGAATCTCCCCTACTCTCAATGGAAACAGCCTATTCACGTCAACTCTATCTATCCCTCTCAACATTTTAAATACCTCGATCAAATCCCCCCTCAACCTTCTACGCTCCAATGAATAGAGACCTAACTTGTTCAACCTTTCTCTGTAACTTAAGTGCTGAAACCCAGGTAACATCCTAGTAAATCGTCTCTGCACTCTCTCTAATTTATTGATATCTTTCCTATAATTCGGTGACCAGAACTGTACACAATATTCCAAATTTGGCCTTACCAATGCCTTGTACAATTTTAACATTATCTATCCTTCTCCATAATTATATTGAAACTAATGGCATTGTGATCACTGGACCCGAAGTACTCCGAAACACATACCTCCGTAACCTGACCTATCTCATTCCCTAACAGCAGATCCAACAATCTCCCTTCTATTATTGGTACCTCTATGTCTTGCTGCAAAGATCTATACTTCATACATTCTACAAATTCCAATCCATCCAGCCCTTTTACAGATTGGGCTTCCTAGTCTATGTGTGGAAAATTAAAACCTCCCACAATCACAACCTTGTGCTTACTACAAATATCTGCTATCTCCTTACAAATTTGCTTCTCCAATTCTCGCTCTATATTAGGTGGTCTGGAATTGTTACTACACTTTTCCCATTCCTCAAATCCAGCCGAGACAAGCCCCCTAATCTATCCTGCTTAACAACCGCTGTAATATTTTCCCTGGCAAGCAACGCAACACTCTTGTCCCTCCGATTCTATCACACCTGAAGCAACGAAATCCACGAATATTTAGTCGCCAATGACACCCGTCCTGCAACCATGTTTCACTAATATCCACAACATCATATTTCCAGTTATCAATCCACGCTCTTATCACATCCACTTTTCCTACAATTCTCCTACCATTAAAATAGATGCATTTAAGATACTCTTCATCTTTTCCTCTCTGTTGATCCCTAAAGGTGCAACCAACTTTGTTATCTTTATCTTCATTCTCCCCTACATCTTCAGTCTGAGCGCTACCCTTCTCTATCACCTGCCTATCCTCCCTCACACATTATCTACTAGCTTTCTCTATTTGTGAATTAACCTCCTCTCTCCTGGTCTCTTCAATTTTATTCCAACCCACAACCATTCTAGTTTAAAGTCTCCCCTGTAGCCTTAGTAAATGTCCCCGCCAGGGTATTGGTCCCACTAGGATTAATGTGCATCCCGTCCTTTTTGTACCCGTCGCACCTGCCCCAAATAGGTCACTATGATCCAGAACCTGAAATCCCTGCCCCCTGCTGCAATCCCTCAGCCACGCATTAATCCCCCAACTCATTCCATTCCTACTGTCACTGTCGCGGTGGCACAGGCAGTAATCCCGAGATTACTACCTTTGCTGTCCTTCTTCTCAACTTACTTCCCAACTCACTATATTCTCCTTTCAAGACTCTTTCCTTTTTCTACCTATGTCATTTGTACCTATATGTACCACGAACTCTGCCTCCTCACCCTCCCACTTCAGGATATCTTGGACGCGATCAGTAACATCCTGGAACCTAGCACCAGGGAGGCAAACTACCATCCGGGTCTCCGGACTGCATCCACAGATTCGCCTATCTGACCCCCCAACTATCGAGTCTCCTATTACTACTTCCTTCCTCTTCCTTTCCCTACCCTTCTGAGCAAAGGAGCCGGACTCTGTGCCGCAGACACGGCCACTGTTGCTTCCCCCAGGTGGGCTGTCCACCTCCCAACAGTACTCAAGCAGGAGTACTTATTATCAAGGGGCAACCCCACTGGGGTACACTGTAGTACCTGACTGTTACACTTGCCTCTCCTAACCGTGCCCGACTTGCCTGCCTCCCTTGGCCACCATCTTTTATCTCATTCTGGTTTCCATCCCCGTGTAATTCTGCTAACATTCCTTATTTTTAGTGGGAAAACTTCCGCTGAGATATTATTTCCCCTCCAGTTCAGGTGGAAACTGAGAGAGTTGATCGAGGGCAGAGGAAATCAAGTTGCTGCCCAAAGTTGGGGCGGTGTGGTGCTGCCTCCAGGCAGACGTATGTGCTGCCCCCTAGTGTTCGCCCTGCAGAACACAAGCTCTGTTGCGCTCCACTGTGGCATTCAGTGGCATTCGATGGAGACAGGGCCTCAAGTTGCGTTGTCCTGGAGTAACGCTGTTTCGTTTGGTTGTACTCATGTCTACTCACGTATGGTTGTCTGTCAATTAAAATTGGATTGGATTGAAACCGTCTCTTCTGCAAAGGTCGGAACTGCCACTGAAGAAAACCCAATGACCTGACTATCAGAAGCCCTCATTCCTAACCCTGTACCGCAGCCACGTGTTAATCTGTATTAACTTCCGATTTCTGACCACACCAGCACCTGCAGAGCTTTGCCTGCTCACCCTCCCATTGGATATTGCTAGGGACCCAATCCGAGATGTCGCGACCCTGGCACCCGGGAGGTATAATACCATCCAAGAATCTCTCGCCTGCAGATCCTCTTTTCTCATCGCCAGACAATGAATCCCCTCTGGCCACATCTCGCCTCATCTCGCCCTCCGCACGATCCCACTGCACCACAGAACCAAACTCAGTGCCAGAGCCCTGACCTGACAGATATATATCTACTGGTCATTTTCACCCCTGTTCCCCCCCCAGAAGTATACACAGTGGTATTCTACAAATGCCACCGAGTTAGAAGGAAGCGATAATCTCAGCTATACCGAACGAAGGCAAGGATAAAATGGAATGCAGGTCATTTAGACCAATATCCGTTTTTAATGTAGATTATAGATTATTTACCTCCGTCATGGCCAAACGATTAGAGCAGTTTGTACACATACTGATACGTGACGATCAGACAGGTTTTATAAGACAACGCCAAACACAAGACAATATTTGAATGACACTTTACATTATGGATCAGATACAAAAATAAAATAAAATCGAAGCAATAGTGATAAGCGTGGACGCTGAAAAAGCACTTGAATCGGTTAATTGGAATGGTCTTTACAGAGTTTTTCATAGATTTGGTTTTCAAGACACAATTATTAAAACTATACAGGCACTATATGAGAACCCTACCGCTAGGATTAAAAAAAACAATGGATATTTATCAAATAATCTTACCCTCGAAAGGGGCACCAGACAGGTTTGTGCATGATCTCCGCCACTCTCCGTATTGTATCTGGAACCATTAGCTCAATACATCAGACAAAATGAAGATATGAGGGGAATTACTATTAAAGGGATAGAGCATAAATTGGCTTGTTACGTGCATGACATTTTGATCTATCCAGGGCAACCAACATACTCTTGACCTAAATTGATGCAATCCTTTGAACAATATGGTCAATTATCAAGATACAAGATCAACATAGAGAAAAGTCAATTACTTTCATATAACTATAGCCCACCGAGAAATTGAAGATAGATACCCCTGGGCATGGCAAACAGTGTCAAACATTTGGGCATCATTATGCCAAAAGATTTGGCAAAATTATCGGAATGTAATTATCAACCTTTATATAAAAAATAAGGAAGATATGGCAAGATGGAACGTGATTCCTTTTTTAGTCTCAATTCAAGGACCGAGTCAATTAAAACGAATATACTGCCCAGACTGTTATATCTCTTTCAGACCCTACCAATAGAGAGTAATCAAAATCAAATCAATTAATGGAACAAGATGTTATTAAGGTATATTTGGCAGGGTAAAATGCCTGGAGTTCGTCTCAAAACTTTGCAATTAGCAAAGGAAAAAAGGGGGATGGGGCCTAACTTCTCTCAGAGATTATTATTTTGCAGCACAGTTGAGAGCTGTGATATGTTGGTGCAACCCATTATATGAGGCTCAATGGGAAAACCTTGAGGAGCGGATACTTCCCATCCCCATACAAGCAATTTTGGCTGATTACAATCTGCAAAGGTACACAAATACTGTTGATAACCCATGGGTGAAATTGACTCTTAAAATATGGAAAACTACTATAAAAGAATATAATCTTGAAGGAGATATTGCAATTCTTAAATGGTGTGCATATGACTCGGATTTTACACCAAATAAATTGGATGCTATAATTAAGGACTAGACGGCTAAAGGAATAACGGTTCTTTACAACATAATGAAATAAGGAATACTGTTCAGTTTTGAAATGCTTGAAGAGCAACACATTACAAACGCAAGATTTTTTTCGCTATTTACAGATGGGGCAATAGGTTAATAAGACGCTAAAAACTGTAACCAAGGCAAGAACTTGCTTAATCGATCTATTTGGAAAAGCATATAATTCAGATACGGTAGTAGAATCATTTCAAACATGTATAAGTGGTTGTCAAATCTTAAAACGCATTCGACTTCATACATTAAAACAAGATGGGAGAAGAAAGGAGGGATAATTATATCTGAGGAAGAATGGACAACAATATGAAGATATCAATGGATGTGTACAAGTTCACAGAAATTGAACTGTTTGGATGGAAAAACTTAATAAGATATTTAATTACACCCTGTCAGAAATCCCATCATGATAAAAACATCCCTGTTTGCTAGAGAAATTGTGGAAATCAAAATGCAAATCATTATCATATTTTTGGGACTGCCCTGTTATCAAAGACTATTGGAAGAGGGTACACAATGCCCTACAAGACATCTTTAAATGTGAAATACAATTAGAGAGTAAGATTACATATTTTGGATATATACCTCAAGAATGGATGAAAAGAGATAAATATTTAATGAATATACTGGTGGTGCTTGGTAAAAAGACTCTTACCCGGAAATGGTTATCACAGGAGAGCCCAACTTTAAATGCATGGATGGAAATTACAATCTACATTTACAACATGGAAAAGATAACAGTTAATCAAAAGCTGGAACAATTAGATTCATACTGGGAAAACGGTTTAACTACATAATGCCTCATAGGCCTGATTTTATTGTCAAAAATCAATAAATATGTTGTAAAAAAACGATCACTCCCTACTTGTACATAGTTTTTTTTTCCCTTTTGCTTGTTTGTTTTTCTTTCCACTCTTTTCTTTAAGTGTATGCCTCAGATAAATACTATGTGGAGATGTGTGACTTATATGATTATGTGATATATATGTACAATATCTGAAATACATCTTATGGAAATGTCTGTTTGATGATGAACCTCAATAAAAAAATAAATTACAAAAACAAAGGAAGAGTGCGGAGTGAGAGTCACTCTGTGTCTGATACCGGGAGTATCTGAGGGGAGAGTGCAATGTGATGCTCACACTGTGTTCAACCTATGGGAGTGTGATGGGTCTGTGTGGAGGAAGTGTCACTCCGCGTCAGACCTCTGTGGGTTATGAAAGGACACAGTGGAAGGAGTTTCACTCTGTGACTGATACAGTGTGCGTGTGAGGGAATGCTACGAAGGGAGAATCTGATCCTTGGATTCTCTGATGGGTCAGTCTGGAAGTGCTCTACTCTGTGTCTGAAAACGTACTGGGTGTTGATATGTTGTGGAGGGAGAATCACTCTGTGTCTGACCCCGGGATTTTGTGATGGGTTGGTGTGGAAGCAACTTTACTCTGTGTCTAACGCAACGTGTATCTACTGAGACGGTGTTTTGGGATCTTCGCTCTGTGTCTGATCCCGGGGATGTGTTTTGGGAGAATGTTTTCGGAACTCCTCTGTATGTTTGTTTGATGGGTGAGGGCAGAGAGTGATACACTCTGTCTCTGACCCGGCGAGTCTGAGTGATCGGATGGTTCGCACAGATCGTCACTTTACAACTGAGCGCGGAAACGTGTGTTGGGACGATGTGGTGGGAACTTCATTCTATGTCTGACCACGAGGAATATGTGATGGGACGGTGCAGAGGGACCTTTACTCTGTGGCTGATCATGATAGGTGTGAATAGAAGGTGTGCAGGGAGCTTCACTCTGTGTCTGGCCCCGGGAGTGTGTGATGGGGCTGTGTGAAGGGAGACACATCTCTGTCTGACCCCGGGAGTGTGTGGTGGGACGGTGTGGACGAAGGTTCACTCTGTGTGTGGTTGCAAGAGTGCACGATGACTGTGTGAAAGCAGCGACACCTGCTGTCTGAATCCGGGATGGGACGTTGTGGAGGGAGGTTGACTTTTTCTGATCCCTGTCGGTGCAATGGGAGTTATGGAGGAAGATTCAGTGTTTTTTTGTTCCTGATTTGCAGTGCAAACGTGTTCTCAGGACTGGATCAAAAACGAAGCTCGGTATTATTTCATGTCCACGTTGGAGAAATCTTATGATGGAGCGAGGGAACATTGTTCAAACTTTGATGCAAGGCTCCTCGAAATAAATTCAAAGGAGGAAGAAGTATGTGACTCCCAGAGTCTAACATAGATTGAATCATTCCACGCCGTCCCATCACACACTCCCGGGGATAGACACAGAGAGAAACTCCCACGAGATGCAGAATCGGAATCAGTTTTATTATCACCGGCATGTGACGTGAACTTTGTTAACTTAGCAGCAGCAATTCAAAGCAATACATAATCTTGCCGAGAGAGAGAAAAAAATACTAATAAAGACAATAAACAAGTAAATCAATCAAATATTGAATAGCTTATTTAAAATGTGAAAAAATTAGAAATGGTTCTAAGAATAAACCTAGCAATCTTAGGCCTGCAAGTTTGACGTCAGTGGTGGGTAAATTAATGCAAAGTATTCCTAGAGATGGTATATATAATTTTCTGGATAGAAAGGGTCTGATTAGCAACAGTCAACATGGACTTGTGCGTGGAAGGTCATGTTGGACAAATTGATTTTTTTGAAGAGGTTATTAGGAAAGTTGACGAGGGTAAAGCAGTGGACGTTGTGTGTATGGACTTCAGTAATGTCTTTGACAAGGTTCCGCAAGGATGGTTAGTTAGGAAAGTTCAATCGTTAGGTATTCATATTGAAGTCGTAAAATGGATTCAACGGTGGCTGGATGGGAGATGCTAGAGAGTAGTGGTGGATTACTGTTTGTCAGAATGTTAGCTGAGTTTCAGCACCTAAGTTACAGAGAAAGGTTGAACAAGTTAGGTCTTTATTCTTTGGAGTGTAGGAAGTTGAGGGGGGACTTGATAGAGGTATTTAAAATTATGTGGGGGCAGATAGATTTGACGTGGATAGGCTTTTTCCATTGAGAGTAGGCTAGATTCAAACAAGAAGACATGATTTGAGAGTTAGGGAGCAAAGGTTTAGGGGTAACACGAGGAGGAAGTTCTTTACTCAGAGAGTGGTAGCTGTGTGGAACAATCTTCCAGTAGTAATAGAGGCAGATTCGATTTTGTCATTTAAAAAAATAGATAGGTATATGGACAGGAAAAGAATGCAGGGTTATGGGCTGAGTGCAGGTCGGTGGGACTAGGTGAGAGTAAGCTTTCGGCACGGACTACAAGGGCCGATATGGCCTGTTTCCGTGCTGTAATAGTTTAATGGTTATATGGTTTTATGATTATCGCACTCGGATGGCAGAGGGGAAGAGGCTGTTTCTGAATCACTGAATGTGTGCCTTCAGGGTTCTGTACCTCCTACCTAACGGTTATAGAGAGAAAAGGCCATGCCCTGGGTGCTGGAGGTCTTTAATAATGGACGCTGACTGTCTGATAAACCGCTTTCTGAATATGTCCTGGGTAATTTATAGGCCAGTGCCCAAGATGAACATGACTAGATTTACAACCTCCTGCAGCTTCTTTCGGTCCTGTGTTGTAGCCCCTCCATACCAGACAGTGATGCAGCCTGTCAGAATGCTCTGCACGGTACAACTGCAGACGTTTTTGATTCTGACAGAGTTGAGCTCCCTCCACACTGTCCCGTCACACAATCCCAGGGTTGGACACTAGGTAATTCCATCTCCATTCCATCTCTTCATGTTTTCCTGTGGTCAGGCATGGAGAGATGCTGAATGTACCCCTCAGGTTCGAACAGCATGCGTTTGTCTGGGGGTCGCGGGGTGATAGTGCCTCAGGCCCGGTCAGACCGAGAAATCTCGTTTGTGTGGACGTGTTGCCCGGTTACAAATCAATCCCACGAAACAACGAGCAGTTCACCATTTGCAATTAAACGATTGAGCTTTATGTTCTTAATTTTACTATAGGGTTGGCACAGAAAACAAAGAGAAAAACGGCTGAAATGATCTAATACGCCCTTGGTGCTCACTGTTTTCCGGTCCGTTCGTTCTCCATCGATTTCCCCCGGGTGTGGTCGACTCCCGACCCCATTCCAATTCGCTCAGGCCTGCAGTCTACGATTTCCCCGTTCTGGCATCTTCTCTCTCCATCTTCTGCCGAACAAAAGCCCGCGAATCCCTCGCTTTCGGTCACACAGGAAAGAAAACCCCTCCCATCATGGGACGCCGCACATTCCAAAGCCCCCGTTATCTCTGGTCATAACACAAACACACTGCTGCTACAGAGAAACCATTGCATTAGCAGTGAAACATTTCCCAGGGCGGTGCTTGCACATTAATCGAAGGGATTTAATTTCACAGGAATTTGTTTCCACATCTATCGGCGATGTATACAGAATTTACTGGATTGGAAAATGCAGAGACGGGTGAGGTTTGGACTACTACAGGTCGGTGGTGTGGGAGTGACACGAGGTCGTGGGGAGACAATCGGGCAGTGGGATTAGTTTGGAGTCTGACACGAGGCCATGGGGCAGTGGGATAGGTTTGGAAACTGACAGAGAGAGTGCCTTGGAGAGAGTGGGTCAGTGAGATTTTTTGAAGAGTGCCAGAGAGCCGTGGGGAGAGAATGGGGCAGTGGGATTAGTTTGTTGACTGATGCAGGGTTGTCGAGAGAGGGTGCTGCAGTGGGATTAATTTTGGAACTGACTCGGGATTGTAGGAAAGAGCGGTGTGGTGGGATTCGTACGGCCAAGGGCCTGGGGCTGTGGGTAGAGCGCGGTATCATGGTATTAGTTTCGAGGCTTGCAAGGGTCTGTGGAGAGAGCGCAGATTAGTGAGATGAGTTTGGCGAAGGTCTCCGGTTGTATGCTGGATCTGTTTTGTCTCTGTTGAAATTGTCTCACCCTCTAAGAGAGGAATGTGGGCTCTTATCTTCTGTACAAGATGTACTATGGATCGCCCACCTGCAGTAAGTACAACTCGTACAGTTCCAGTTGTAACAGTAAACACAGATTCTTCTGCGTGAAGTCGGCACATTTATACCCGGATATTCCTGAAGGGATCCGAGGCCTCTGTCAACAGCCTGTCGGGCCGACTTCAACCAGGTGACTACACCTCACTTCCCCCCATTCATCCTCCCCAACTCTCAAACCCCTATCCTTTCATCCCTTCCCACCATCTCTTCTCATCCCTCCTAACCCAGGCTCCGCCTCCTCTACTGGCTTCTCCATTCTCCCCACCTCGACCACTCTTCCCCCCTCCCAACACGCCGAAATCCCCTGCTCCCCTCATTTATTCTTCCTTTCTACTCCGCTTTTCTCTCTCCCCTTCTCCCCAACTCATTCCCATTCTTCCCCTTTCTCTCCCCCAAGGACCCCATTCTCTGCCTCTCTGCTCTCGGTTACCCCCCCCCCCCACACGCTCACCTCAATTCAGTGCATACTGGTTCCACAACTCAGGGGTAAAAGACTGTGCACATTCACCCTATCTGAGTCTCTCCTGGATCAAAGTCCCATCCGGCTTCCCTTCTCTCCGTAACGCAGACACTCGAGTCCAGTAACATCCTCGTAAATCTCCCTCTGCACTCTTTCCAGCTCAGTGGCATCTTTCCTTCAGCAGGGCGACCAGAACTGAAGAACGTACCCCAAGCGCGGCCTCACCGACGTCTGGTACAACATCAACATGAACTCAGCACGATGCAATGATGTAAAATTAACGTAAATTTCTAAAATGAATAAACAGTGCAAAAGGTGGTTACCGAGGGAGTGTTTAAGTGTTCAGGGAGCGTTCGCAATCTGATTGCGGAGGGGAAACAACTGTTTGTAAATTGTTGAGTTTAAAGGCGCCTGTACCTCCTCCCCGATGGTACTGATGAGCACAGGGCATTTCCCGGCTGGAGGGGTTCCTCGCTGATGGATGCGGTCTTCCCGAGGCATTCCATCTTGAACATGTCCTCGATGGAGGGGGGGTTTTGTGCCCGTGAATGGGGCTGGCTGAGCTTAGAACCCTCTGCAGCCTCTGGCGACCCTCTGCGTTGCAGCCTCCACACCAGGCGGCGATGCGACAAGTCAGAACGCTCTCCACAGTACATCCGGAGAAATTCGCGAGTCTTCAATGACAGACCACATCCCCTCAAACCCCTAACCTTGCAATCCCCTCTGTACCGAGAGAGATATGGATGGTGGAGAAGGCAAGGGCAGAGTAGAGTCCAGAATACACTCCGGCTCAGTCTCGAAATAAACAAGACCACAGTGATGAAATCCAAAGATAAAGTCACAAACAGCAGTACAAGAAATGGATCTCGTACGGTTGAGCACTGAGTGCTCGGCGCGAGACCTTCACCGACAGACATTCCATGAAGGAACATTGACAGACAATAATTGGTAGTGTGAGTCTTAAAGGGAAAGTGACAGCGAACTACTCTCCGAGGAATGGGAGTGCTGAAACATGGATGCCTGAGAATGTTCTGTCAGGAACATGACACGTTTTTCATGTTACATGAATGTGTTGTGCCCAGTGTAGTCCCTCTGAGATGCTGATACCCCGTATCCCAGGAACTTCAAATGCCATCATACGACAGAGTGGTAGAATTAGGCCATTTGCTCCATCGGGTCAGTCCACCATTTGCTCATGCCAAATGCACCCGTATTCCCAATGTCCAGCCTTCGCTCCGTATCCCCTCATGCCTTGTGTAGTCAGGAATCTATTACTCTCTGTCTGAAATATGCCCAGTAACATCTCGTACACGGCCGCATGTAACAACGAATTCCACAGCTTCACCCGTCTCTGGCAAAATAAGTACCTCCCAATCTCCGTTGTAAATTGACATCGCTCTATCCTGAGGCCATGTTCCCTGGTTTCAGTATCACCCCCCCCCCCCCGCCCCCACCTTAGCAAGCCTTCTATCCACAGCTACTCTATCGAGATCTTCAACAACCGATAGGCTTCAATGACGTCACTCCTCATTCTTCTGAATTCCATTCAGGACAGACCCAGATCAAATTCTCCTCTTGTGATAAGCGTTTCAATCCCGGAATCATTTCCGTTCACCCGCGTGGAACCCACTCAAAAGCAAACACATCCTTTCTTATCTCAAGAAGACAAGTCTGCTGACTTTCCCCGAAATCAGGCCTCACCAGTATTTTTTAAAGCCTTAAATTTATATCCGTGCATTTATATACTCGCGCTCTGGAAATGAATGTTGATCTTCAATTTGCCTTCGTCAGCACCGACTCCGCGTGTAGGTTAACCTTCAGGGAATCGCGCAGCAGGATCCCCGAATCCCTTTGCGCCGCAGTTATTTGATTTTTCTCCCCATTTAGAAAAATCGTTTACACTTTTATTTCTTCTGCCAAGGCACATGACCACACACTTCTCCACACGGTACCGATTTTTTCCATTTCCTTCATCTACCTGAAACACCACCTGTAGATCTGAAATGTCATGACCGATCTACACTGACTGTGGTTTCCCGATGAGGAAGCCAAATATTCTGTTTCAGGGGGAGATACCCCGGCCCAGGATTTGGAGCCTGTTGATTAGAAATTGGGCAATGATTGTTTTGAACGCTGAGATGTTGTCAATAAACCGCAGCCTGATGTAGGTATTGAAATTGTCCAGATGGTCCGAGGCCCAGTGGAGAGCAAGTGAGATTTCACCCGTTGGGGAAATATTGTGGAGAGAGACAAAGTGTAGCGGGCAATGTGCAGTATATATCCTCGGAGATGCCAACACCCGGGAAATGCGAGATCTCTGAGTAGAGAGGCTTACGGGGTGATGGCAGGGTACTTGATAGTGTGGAGGAGCAGATGGATCTGGGGGTACATGTCCACAGATCCCTGAAAGGTGTCTCCCAGGTAGATAGGGTAGTTAAGAAAGCTTATGGGGTGTTAGCTTTATAACTCGAAGGATAGAGCTTAAGAGACGCGATGTAATGATGCAGCTCTATAAAACTCTGGTTAGGCCACACTTGGAGCACTGTGCCCAGTTCTGGTCGCTTCACTATAGGAAGGATGTGGAAGCATTGGAAAGGGTGCAGAGGAGATTTACCAGGATGCTGCCTGGTTTAGAGAGTATGGATTATGATCAGAGATTAAGGGAGCTCGGGCTTTACTCTTTGGAGAGAAGGAGGACGAGAGGAGACATGATAGAGGTGTAGAAGGTATTAAGAGGAATAGACAGAGTGGACAGCCAGCGCCTCTTCCCTAGAGCACCACTGCTCAGTACAAGAGGACATGGCTTTAAGGTAACGGGAGGCAAGTTCAAGGGGGATATTAGAGGAAGATTTTTCACTCACAGAGTGGTTGGTACGTGGTGTGCAATGCCTGAGTCAGTGATGGAGGCAGAAAGTCTAGTGAAATTTAAGAGACTACGAAACAGGTGTATGGAGGAATTTAAGGTGGGGGGTTATATGGGAGGCAGGTTTTGTTGGTCGGCACATCATTGTGGGCCGAAGGGCCTGTAATGCGCTGTACTAATCTATGTTCTATATTAGTTAGATTTCAGACACAGTTAGCTATCGATTCCTTAAACATTGGACGAATATTGTCCTCGGCTGTATATATTTCAAACAAAGAAGTTTCCTAGGAAAGGTGGATAATTGTGCTGAAGATGAGGTAACTATTTTACAAACAGAGGCAATTTGCAGTGACGAGAGGCTAGTTACAGGGAAAATTGTCAGTCAGTAGGATGAGTGGCACAGTAGAAGGCGGACAGAATCGGGGAGGATGAATGCAGGACTGGAGGTGTTATATTTGAACGCACACGGTACACGGAATAAGAAGATGAACTCGCAGCGCAATTGCAGGTTGTCAGGTATGATGTTGCAGGCATCACTGAATGATGGATGCGGGAGAGATTCGCATGAAGCGAGGACTGGTAAACGTATCGGAAGCAGAGAGCTGGGATACATGGGCGTTACTCTGGTTGCCAATCAGAGGTGAGCGGTCTACCGCAGGGTTCGGTGCTGGGACCCGCAACTGTTCACGATATATATTTACGATCTGGAAGAGGGGTCCGAGGATAGTGTTCCTTAGGTGGCTGATGGTGCTGAATTGAATTGAAAAGCGAATTGTGTACAAGATGCGGAGAGCATGCAGAGAGGTTTATATAGGTTAATGAGGTCTGGCAGATGGAAGACTTTTACGCACCAGCAGCAATAGATATGAAATTGAGTCAGTTTTTTTTATAAATAGACAACGAATATTTATTAAACTCCACTCAAAAAAAACGAAAAGTAAACAAAGGACCAACTTAAACGGAAGTTAACAGTGTTATGCGTCTGTAGTTATCAAACAGTTGAACTCAGAGTGGATTCATAACAAAGCTTATTCACGCACAGTCTCAAACTGGTGGTTTAAAAAGTCCAAGTGATTTATGAAATAATTACGAGGAGAGACTTTCCAAACCAGCGATGAGCCGAGCCTTGAAGAAAAGACGAAACTGCTGACGCAAATCTAGCCGATATATGCCTTTTCCGAAGTTCCCAAAGAATAACATTTCTCAAAGTAAATGACCTTTCGCCGGAGACACCCGAGACCTGGCAGTGGTTAACCAAAAGTGCGTTTTCGACTATAACGTCGATGCAAACAGAACAGGGTTGATTCCTAACCAATTCTTTGGGTTCGCACGAAGCTGGGATCTCTTGCAGCTTGGGCAACTGCCACAGAACCCTGCCCAGGCCTGCGCCCTGGAAAAATTCCAAGGCGCAAATCCATGGTCTCGCGAGACCAACGGATGCCCAAAAAAATGCGAGGTCAGCAACTGCGGAATGGAACAAAATGATTAAAAGAACTGCAGCATGCTGTGCGCAGAAGGACTCGGGACTGCATGTGCATGCATCAGTAAAGTTAGGTTTGTCGGTGCAGCAGGCAAATGAAATGGTGTCCTTCCTTGCCAGAGGGATGGAAATTAAACCAGGGAGGTCATGCAGCAACTGTACAGGGTACCGGTGAGGCCACATCTGGAGTACTGTGTACAGTTCTGGTCTGCTGGAGGAAGGAGATACTGCCTTTGGAGGCGGAGCTGAGGAGGTTCACGAAGTTGATTCCAGAGATGAGAGAGTTAGACTGTAAGGAGAGATTGTGTCGCCTGGGACTGTACTCGCTGGAATTCAGAAGGATGAGAGGAGATCTTATAGAAGCATACCAAATTATGAAAGGGATAGATAAGATAGAGGCAGGGAAGTTGTTATCACTGTAAGTCTGACCAGAAAGAGGGGGCATAGCTTCAAGATGCGGAGTGGGAGATTTCGGACGGAGATGAGGACGAAGTGTTATTCTCAGAGAGTGGAGAACTTGTGGGAATCTCTGCACAATGAAACAATGGATGCTACCTCACTAAATAGGGAGAGGAAAGGAAAAGGAATCGGTGAGAAGGAACGAGGAAAGGTGTGGTGGGAGAGAACGGGAAGTGAGGGCGGGTGCGGGGGGGGGGGGTGGTCGAAAAAAGGACGGAGGGTGAGGAGACTATGGAGGGTGAAGGAGGGTAATAGGGAGATGAGACAGAGGGAGAGAGAGAATATTTGAGACAGCTTGGACGCAGGTCAAATGACACGTGACCCCCAATACCTGACCAGGGTTCTAAAAAGCTGGAACATTACCTGTCGGCTCTGAAACATAACAATGTAGCCCCATGGAAGATTTCATACCTTTCTTATTCCTCAGTTCCATCTTGAAAGCCTCGCCTGTGCCTAAATTATACGTGTGCTATCAGGACTAAAACAGCGGTAAGCTGGAAAGTTGAGCTCACAGGCCTGCCCCTCCGGCAACCAAGTCTTACTAATGGCTAAGCTGTCATGTTTCCATTCGCTGGCCCCTGCCCTGAGCTCATCTACCTTTCGTACAGTACTTACTGCTTTAAGACGTACGCAGCTCTGAACATGAGCCCCAGCGGCCTCAACATTTTGCACCCTGACTTTGTCTGAGGTCTTAACAACGTCTGTCCCAACAATGACTCCACTATCCGTTCAAACATTCTGGTTATTATCCCTCTGCAACTCTACATTAAACACCACAGAGACACGCTTTTTTAATGACAAACCTTCCCACTGGGGGATAGGTTCCACTCCGGTTCAGGTGGAAACTTTGAGAGTTGCTGGATTCCGGAGAAAATGATGGGGCGGCACAACTTTTTGCGGTGTGGCGCGGCCTCCAGGCGGGACTCTGTGCTGCCCCCCAGCGTTCGCTCGGCAGAAGACAAGTTCAGCTGTTGCAGTTTGTAAATTTCGGTGGCTTTTAAATCGCCTAGGACATCAGGCTACTGATATATATGCGCGCGCGCGCATGCATGTGTGTGTGTGTGTACATAATGCGTGGAAGTATTTTACTGAAATCCTACAGGTGCATTCTATCTTTCTATTTCATGAATATTATGTGAGAGTTCGCATTGTGTTTTGCAGTTTGGTCCTGGCTGTATTCACGGGCACGCATGTGTGATGGAATTGCAATTAAACTCAAATTTAATTGAATTGAAATGAAAAGAAACCGTCTCGCTGGTAGAGGTCGCACCTTCCGAGGAAGTGATCCCAGTGATACACATATCAGAAGACCTCGTTCCAACCCCACCAATTGAGCCACATTTTAAACAGAATGTTCTTTCTAATTTTGTCCTCACCTGCACATACAAGAGATTGGTGAACCGGCTTCCTTTTCCTACCTAGATATTGGCCAAGACAACGACCACATCGCATCGAGGAATCTCGTTCTCGTCCACAGTACATCTTTACCGTTCCCCTAACAAAGACAACCCTTTCTGTGCCACAGAAACATAGTCAGTTCCAGAGCGATGACCGGTGAGACCTTCCCCTGATTGGTCATTTGCAACTCTGTCCTCCCATCCGGAAGTATCCAAAGATGTCTACCTGTTATTGAGTGGGTTGGCCACAAGGGGTCTCTGCACTTGCTCTGGCTATTTAACCCCTTTCACCTTCCTCTCTGTCACCCAGTTTCCTGCATCCTTCACCTGTTAATAATTTTCTATATGTCCTCACTATCACCCTCTCAGCTTCTTACAAGTGAAGTTGTCAGAGGCTCTGGAGGTCTCCATGCCTTCCCATATTTCGCAAGAGCAGCATTCAACTCTCCTGCCAGACATTGACACTGCTCTGACTGAGTGATTATAAAAAGAGAAACAATAATTAAACTGAAAAACAAATCATCCAGCAGATTGTTTTTTTACTTTTTCTCGCCCAAGACCCTCCCTTTTAAAGATTCAAAGAGATAAAACCTCTAACTTCCACTCAAATCCAATTTCCCGCATCTCTTTATCTTTT